>NC_092872.1:284749705-284954705 GCF_028372415.1 Notamacropus eugenii | reverse complement strand
CTATATTGAGTTATAAGAGAAGGCTCACAAAAGAGATGGAGAGGGGGGTGATAACTGGTAATTGAGAGAAGGAAGAGTTCTTCATTTCTTATTTCTGCTTCTATTCCAAGGGGATAGGGTATTGACTGGAAAAGACAGAAGAACAAAAGGGAGTGAACGGGTGGAGGGGGATGATATGGATGATAGGCAAGATGAAGCTGAGCTGACTTCTCTCTCCTGCAGGAAACCTGTGCCAGGGGACCAAAAGAGCTGGCCGATGGCCCCGCTAAGCCTTGTCGGTGATCTCTGACACATGCTGAGGACTGGGGGAGGCACCAAGGAACTAGAGAAAGGTGAAAGGCAAGATTTTTAAAGAAAATGAAAGAAAACAGAGTATGAAAATTAAAATTGAGTTCGACATAGAACATAACATTAAAGAGCTGCTTAGTCTACATCTAGAAAAGAAAAACCCATCACAGAGGCATTGAATGGTTTCTTCAAGAACAGGATAAACTGAACTCATTTCCTGATCTGTTGGTTTGTTTTACAATAAGACTATAGGAAAGGTCAGGGGAACATGATAGATACAGTTTATCTAGAATTTTGCAATGCATTTAATAAAAATCTCTTGTGCAAATCTTGTTGAAAATATGGAAATAAATGGACTAGGTAAGAGAAAAATGGTCTAGCTTTGAAACTGGTTGAATGGCCAGACACAAAGAGCGGTAACTGCTGATCATATGCCAACCTTGGAGAATGTCTCTAGTCGAGTGCCTCAGGGATCCATCTGTACATGATCCTGTGCTCTCTGACATTCTCCTCAGTGCCTTGGATAAAGACATAGATGAAATGCTTTTCAAATTTGCAGAGTGTATGGACAACACATGGAGGCCAAGTCCAAGACTCCAAAGATCCCAACAAGCTAGATCAGACTTCAGGCTGTATTGAAGATGAAATTTGAATGCAGTAAATAGCATCTTCACTTGATTTCAAAATATTGAATTTACAAGGTCTGGATGGGTAACTGTATAGCAGTTTAAAAAAGATCTAGGGATTTCAGTGGGTAAAGAGCTTGATGCGGGTCAACAGTGTTACATGGAAAACTAAGGCAAGTTTAGGCTGCATTCAGAGGCTAGCTGCTCTGGATGAGTGTGTTCTAGTCTGGTCACTGTATTCTAGGAAATGGATAGAGGAGGAAGGGAATACAATTTGACTACATACTTAATATGTATCAAGCAGAAAGCCATGCATTTCAAACATGATCCAAATATCCAACCACCCTTGGAGGTAGGTGCTGTTATCTCCATTTTACAGCTGAGGAAATCAAGGTAGGCAGAGTTAAGTGCCTTGCTCAGGATCATACAGCTAGTCTGAGACCAGATTTGAATCCAAGTCTTTCTGACTCCAGGGCTCCACTCTGTCACCTAGAAGATGCATTGGTGGAGCTGGAGGGTAGAGAGACAGACAGTCAGGGGAGAAGATGAAAGTCCACAAGAAGATTAGTTGGAGGAGTTGGGAATGTTCAGCTTGGAGGAAAGAAGCCTAGAGGAGAACATCCCAGTTGTCCTCAGACTTTTGAAGGGCAGAAATCTGGCAGAGGGATTTGCCTTGTTCTGCATGGCCCCAAAGGGCACAACCAAGAACAACCAGGGGAAGATTTGGAATCAATGTTAGAAGAAACTTCCTCATTACTAGAACTGACTCCAAATGAAAAATGGACCCTGGATGCAGTGTTCTCTCCCCCAGTGCTGAGAACAAAGTAAATGCTTAGTAAATAATTTGGGATTGATTAATCCAAACTCCCTCCCTTGAGGAGTTGAAGCAAAGATTTGAGGGCCACATCTGGAATTATATACATGGAATTTTTTTTTTCAGGTGCTAGCTATATTCAGTGACCTTAGAGGACTCTGGCAGCTCAGAAATTCTCATTCTTCTTCTGAGTCTTTACAAATGGCCCCCCAACAAGTTCATCCCCAAATCTTCTCTTTTTAGTGATCTCTTTTCCCTGAATTTCTCTAGCACCCACCCTCTGCACCAGGCCAAACGAGATAAGGCATATAAACGTTCTTTGCAAATACTGGGAGTCATATTATTATTCTTGCCTGCCATGCACTCTCTCCTCCTCATCTCCTCTTAGACTTTTGACTTCCTTCAAGACTCAGCTCATGCCTCCATTAGACAGGAAGCCTGTCCTGGTCCCTGTGGCTGCCACTACCTTCCCCCAGAACCAGTTGTGCATGTATGTGGTAGAAACTTCTTCGTACATGTTCTGTTGCCCCCATTAAAATGTAATCTCTTTGAAGGAAGGGGCTGTTTTGTCTCTTTTTACATCCTCAGTATCAAGAAAGGTGTCTGGTACATAGGAGCATTGGGTAAAAGCTTGTTGGTCGATTGATTGATTAATTGTACAATTTAGCTCACCTGTATGACCTTGAACAAATTACTTGGGCTGTTCTGGGCCAGTCTTTTGTCCACCTATGATTCTATGAAGCACATCAAAGTAATGCCATGTTTTCACCCATGGATTTGAGACTTTCCCAAGAAGAGTACAGCAGTCTTACTTCTCCAGACTGGACATCAAAAGATAATTAATGGCACATTTGAGCATGTGACTCCCTATCTTGCTAACCTGGGTTGCTTGGTTACCTTAGGAAATGTACTTTCTTAAGTGTTATCTGTTAAATATGTTCATGCATTTCATGTAAGAGTTACAAATAAAAAATAATGTCGCAGAAAATGAGAAACAGTTTTCTCGTGTCATTAAATGTCAATGGCTTGAGTATTGGGGAACTTTGGACACTGGAACTGCCCCAGATTCCCTCATGTTCCCATCAGTCAAAAGGAAAAAAAGAGCCCAATTCTGACAGTATTATTATTAACCAAACTAATCCGAAAGATATCCTGGGCCAAATTTAGTTCTCAGCTCCCTATGTGAGACTCCTGTTTCTGTCAATGAGTTTGTTACGACCTCCCATGCCAGGCTCTGCTCACTTACACACGGCCGGGTTTGGATGGCATCCCATCTGGCTCCAACGTTGTCTGCTACCCAGAGCTCACTCACAGGGTCCACAAAGAGCTCCCTTCACAGTATCACAGCATACCAGAACTTCCTCAGGCATGGTGTTTTTGAAGGAAAGGCATGTAGCATGATGTTTTTTCCTTCCAGTTGGTAGACCAAGACATTGAGACACAAAAGAGTCCTGTGGATTGACCTGGGACACACAGTTTAAAGGAGCTGATTCAGGATTTGAATCCAAGACTCCTGGTTCCAAAGGCCAAGCTTTCCCAGCCACCTTCCCTGCTGAGCCACCTGACCTCAAGCCTGGCTAAGATATGGGACAGGGCAAGAATAAGGGTCATGGGCCTTGTGCCTAGAAGCTGAGGGATGTTCTCCATGTCCACTTGTTGATACTTTTACAGCTTTAAATGCATATCAACCTAGATCAACAATAATGCTGATTTTGACTGTTTATTAGGGATTTTTGAGGGAGGGGCTATGAATTCAATCCTACAGTCTACTTCATCTTGTCAGTATCTTTCATTTGCTCCCATAAAATAGACAATGACACAATCAGAAGCCTGTGAGCCCCAATCTGTCATGGAACATTCATTCACTTGGGTGCAGAAGAAGTGTTTGCTGGGCAGGGAGGAGAGCATGGAGGTAGCAGATACCATGTTACAATGCATACTATACGTGTCAGGAGAAGCCACTACTTTCACAATGGGCTCATTATAGATGGAGTTGACCGCATTGCCTGACCCTTCTCTCCAGAGTGAATGTATTCGCTATTTTTGACTAAGAAAAAGCTATTGTCTTATTTAATAAAGAGCCAAATATGAGGAGAGATAATTTTCTGATATAAGAATGAAACTTTTTTTCTATTTTTGAGGCATCAGGGAGAGGAATCATTAATAATTTTTCTTCTTCCCCCCACCTTTTCTTTTTACAATCAGCATTTTAAATTCCATCAAAAATACAACACTATTTCCAAATAAATGTGCCAGCCCAGCAGGAGCCAGTATCTCCAGGTATGGATGTGCATTTTTTTTAACTTGAAAATTCCACCCATGTTCAAGTTGAACAAAAATTTGGGAGAAGATGTGTCAGAGCTGCCAACTTCTCCCTTCTGCCATCAATTGTTTTAAAAGTGTTTTTTTTCCCAGTTCCTGCCAAGTCGCACATCATGCTGCCTCCCCTAATAAGCACACTTGAGTCATTCAGTAGTGAGCACACCTGTGTCCTGTAAGCTCAGTTGGTACAAGGTGCTAATGAGGCCAAGGTGTTGGTTTGATCACTCAAATAACTAATTACCTTTTTTTTCTCCTAGTCAAAGGTCACTGAAAATAATCCTAGCCAGGGCCAGTCATTTCACAGATGTAACTAGGGCAGGGTGATTAGAGTTTGCCTCAGGGCACCAAAATATAAGGGGGCTCCAACCTGCAATCCTTCAACAGCTAGAAATAACTGAATTCAGCACCTACTTAGCACAAATAATTAGTTAAAATAGGAAACTACCAGATGAGGTATGGCAGCCACACCCCAAGTCAATGATTCCCCAGGTTACTAGCCCATCGTCTTCTCTCTAGTTTGATGATGCATTGACAAATGCTGGCTCTAAGCACAAAAAGTGATAGTCACAGCTCTGCCATTGGTCACCAGGGATCTGAGAAAGGTGGTGTGGATGCTTTAGGGCAAATCAGTCCTCATCAGTCCCCTTCCCTATCCTCCAATACAGACACAGACACAGACACAGACACAGACACACACACACACACACACACACACACACACACACACACATACACATACCACGCTGGACAAATAATTCAAACCCATGTGTTGGGAGCAGGTCATCTTCTTATAGTCCAATAGTAAATGAGGAAGCAACAGCTGTTGAATTCAAGTGAAAGAGACCCCAAACCAATACTACCACAAGAACAGTTCCATTTAAGGTGCAAAATCTGCTTTTCACCCAACTTTAATCTTATTTTTCCCCCAGGCATATACTCAAGAAACCCTAAATTTATTTATTTTTTACCATTAATATTCTCCCCTCGATGTGCCATGCAGCAACCGAATGCAAAGACAGAATGAACTTAACAGGAGAATTCATTTTCCCACAGTACCTGGGCTGTTTTAAATTAGAGAGTCCCCGGCATGGGGAGGCAGCGGGATTTTAATCATTCCAATGTGTCCAGTGCAGGAGATGAACTCAAAAGGTGAATATTAAAAGTAGTTGTGGAATTCAGTCATTTCACGAATGAACACATAATAGCCAAAGGCAAAACCGGAAGGCAACTTCACTTCCAATCACTGTTTCCATTTTATTGAAACCAGATTGGAATTCCTGGAAAGAAGCCGACATATCACATCTTTAATACTAATTTTCATATACTCCAGTAAAACTGTCAGGGCAAATCAGTTGTTGAAGAAAGCTTCCTGTGTAATTCACAGATGGGCCTCTTCCTCCTCCTCTTTCTTTCTCTTCCTCCTCCTCCTCCTCCTCCTCCTCCTCCTCCTCCTCCTCCTCATCTTCCTCCTCCTCCTCCTTCTCTCCCAGCTGTCATTGAGCCCTGAAACAGAAATGTGGTTTTGATCAGACTCACTGAGCTGCTCTATCCTGCCCACATTTTCATGGACTCTAATTTGTCGATTCATATTGGCCTTCTGACATTGGTCTGCCCTGCTCTGCCGAGGATAGTGATCCCCACACACACAGCTGGGAAGGTGTAGGGTCTCCACTCATGGTGCTTCTTGGAGGGATGAGATTTAGGATCTCTGACTGGAAAAGGAGGGTGGAGGGGGAACCTCTTCCCAAGGCTTTCCCTTCAGAATGTTAAGGAATCATGGAGATGCAAAAAACTTCTCATGGCAACAGAATCCTAGGCACAATCACATGTGGTTAAATGATAAGAGTATAGGGTGTGTGCATGAGTGTGTGTGTGTGTGTGTGTGGTAATCCAGGACTGCCCTCCCTTGCCCCAGAAACTGATAGAAACAAGCTTGAGTACAGGAGTAACAGAGTGATCTCTTCCCTTTTAGGATCCCCAAGACCTTGGACTTTGCTATGTGCTGCTATGTCAAGATATCCTACCAGATTCATTCTATGAAAGCATTTATAAAGATCAAGAGCAGTAGGGTTTTAGCTTCACATTCATGGCATTTCTTCCTTTGTCCTAGCTACTTGTGTCTGATGGCAGATGAATGCAATGGAACCCTACTGTGTCTTAAAACACAAAGAATAGGGTGGTTAAAAAAAACCTGAGAAAACTTATATGAATTGATACAGACTGAATCAAGAAGAACAAGTTAACAAGTAGTACAGTAGAAATATTGTAAAGACAAACTTTGAGAACCTTAGAACTCTGATTAATAAATGACCAGCCACTAGCCCAGAAGATCCCTGATGAAGTATGCTCCCCACCTCCTGTCAGAGAGGCAACGGACCCAAGGTACAGAATATATGTTTTGGACATGGCTAATGCAGGTCAATTTGTTGATCAGCATGCATATTTGATATGAGAATTTTTTTTCATTTTATCCAAAGGATGTGGGAGAGGTGGAAGGAAGAGAAAATAAATACTTCTTAATTGAAAAAATTAAATTTAATTAAAAAGAAAGCAAGTTTTTGGAGAAGGACGAAAACATTTAGTGCAATAAATCAATCTAGAAGAAAGCAGCAGTGAATGATATCCAAGTTCAGTCTGACACAATGTTCCATAGTGATTCCAGAGGACTAAAGAAGAAATATAGTTTCCTTCTCTCAACAGAAAGGTTGAGTACTATGGATGCACAACAGAACATTTGTGGGCAGATATTGTTGATATGTTGGTTTATTTTGCTTACCTATTTCTCCTTGTTTGAAAGGAGGGTACTCTGGAGCTAGGGAAGGGACTTAGAGGAAAGAGACAGTGACAAAAATAAAAATAAATGCTTGCCTCTTTTCTCAAGGGTGCATACTTCGAGCACCATCAAATGAATGTGAATGGACTAATGAAGGCTGGCAAGGGACTGTAAAGATCTGGCCTCATTCGTTTAAGCGACTCCCATCAGAGGTCTACTCAAGGACACTAGACTTGAACAAGATCTATAGAAAGGCACCGGGATGAAGAAGGGGTAGCCTTCAGGATTCTAGAGCCAGGC
The DNA here is from genome assembly GCF_028372415.1 of Notamacropus eugenii. Taxonomy (NCBI): domain Eukaryota; kingdom Metazoa; phylum Chordata; class Mammalia; order Diprotodontia; family Macropodidae; genus Notamacropus; species Notamacropus eugenii. Next base: position 284,947,582 of record NC_092872.1, on the reverse strand, counting down.
CAGCCTTTTTGCCCATATTGGTCCCCATTCTGAGCTGAGCATTCAATCCTGTCTCCAGAGTGACTGCATTCCTTCACAGCTGTATTTTTGAGAGCCCAAAGAAACAATCTCATGATTATACAGTATGCAACACATAATACAATAGAATTATTCAAAACTATGTATTGGATCTGTGAGGCCTGGAGGAAACTGACAAAAATTAGGCATCAGGACGTTCAGCTCCTAGGCAGACCCTGCTACTGACCCACTATGTGGCCCCAGACATTCCTTTAAACTGGTTGTGCCCTGGTTTCCCCTTTGGTCATATAGGAGTCCTGATTATACCTGACTATGTGAGCCCCAGAATAAATGACACACATTGGTGGGTTGCTCAAGGGTTAAGGGCTGTTTCTCTGCGAGGCAAATGGAGTTGGACATAATTTGGATTCTCAAAGAGCCCCAACTTTGCTCCGTGAAATCTGTCTCTATCCTCCAGGTTGATACCTGCTTGGCTCTGTAGATCTCCCAAAGTATTTGGGTTTGCCCCTTCTTAACACTGAGAAATTGCCATTCTGGGTATTGATGGTTCCTTGGACCAGGTCTCATTTCCCTCCTGGACTGAGCCCCAGGGGACTATGTTAGAGCACCTGACACAGTGCCCTGAATACAGCAGGCACTTTATGGATATTCATGGTCATTTTTCCCAAACAGAATTATAGAAGAGTGCCCAGTAGAGGCAGCCATGTGGCACAGTGGATATGAGACCAGGTCTGGAATCAAGAAGACCTGAGTTCAAATATGGTCTCAAACACTTACTAGCTGGTGACCAACACGCCCTTTGTCTGCCTCAGTTTCCTCAACTTTAAAGTTGGATAAAGCCAGCATTTACCTCCCAAGGCTGTTGTGAGGATCCAATGAGATAAGTCAAGTGCTCAGTGCAGTGCCTGGCATGCAGTAGGTGCTTTGTAAATGCTTATTCCCTATGAGTACATACATAATGCATATAGACTACACAGAGGTTAAAAAGCCAAGAGTTTAGAAAGCAAAAACCCATCCAACCCTAAAATAAAAATTTATTGTGGCTGAAGAAGTATTTATCAAGATTGATTCTATTACCAAATACCAAATGCCAAGTGGAATTTTAATACCAGTGTGCTTAACTTCAGCACATTACCCTCTAAAAGTCAGCATACCCTTCTTGCTGCAAGATCATTGGGTTTCAGCAAGCCTGAGCCAATAATGTTTAACAACAAGCTCTGCAGGAAAAAAAAATTATACACAACACATGTTTATGTTAAATCTATATTATTAACACTTTCTGCATCACTTTTGCAAGTCTGGACAGTTAAGAAAACATTAAGTCAAGAACTGATTTGTGGAGTTTACCAACTTTCAAGATATAAATGCTTACTTACACTGAATATTTAACACCCAGCTTTCTTGAGAGAATGAAGGGCTTTTCTAGAGGAGGAGACTTTACTACATCCAAATACAAAACCTTTTCCAGTATACCTTACAGGAGTGAATTTCCTAAACAGTATTTGGGCAACTTAAGACAATTCAAAGATTTTCCAGTTCTTTCAGTAGACCCAAGAGCTTCCAAGTATGGGAAGGTGGGGCTTGATGAGGGTGACGGGAGGAGCAGATAGAGGAGGGTGAGTGGATTAAGCATGGCACTCAGTGCAACATGATTCAAGGACATGAGCTCCACCTTGCTAAGAGAGAATTTCCTGAAATGTGCAATGAGGACTCAAACTCTTGGCTAAGTTTTTATTAGTCTTCAAATGTAAAGATTTAAGTGCTAGAAGGGACTCAGTGTTTTGTGCATGTCCTTTAGCTTCAATTCAGTCTAAACAGTAATTATTAGGTGCCTGCTATGTGATGAGCATTGGGCTTCCTTTCTTTGTATCTCCAGAGCTTAGCTCACTGCCTGGTACATAGAAGGCACTACATAAATGTTTACTGACTGATTGATCCAATTCCTGCCCTCAAGGAGCTGACAATCTAACAGAAGCTTTCAGGACAAGCATTGATTTATGTCGAATTTTAGCAATGCCACCTACCTCAGAAATACAGAGTGGAGAACAAAAGAGAGGAGAGGGGAGGGGAGGGGAGGAGACACAAAGACTGAAAAAAGAGAAGAGAGAAAAGAAGGGAAAGAAAATGGGAGAGTTAGAAAAGAGAGAAAGGAGGATGTGTGTGTTGAGAGAGAGAGAGAGAGAGAGAGAGAGAGAGAGAGAGAGAGAGAGAGAGAGAGAGAGAGACTATTATTCTTCAGGCTCCATCACTGGTCTAGATAGAGTCTATGTAGTCTCTCTTATAGAAACATACTTGGTCTTCAGTGAATCTCTCACTCTTTTTAGTTTTCTGTTCCATAAACTAGTTGAGACAACAAAATTCAGTGACCACGGAAAAGATTCTATTTCTGTGATGCTGAAATAAAGACAGTGAGGGGTCCAAACCAAGAGAATCAGGTTCCTCCCTGGCCATGCTCCTAAGGCTGTACAGAGTAGCCTGCTCGTCAAGGGCCTTGCTCCTGCCCAAACATAGGGTCCCCAACAGCTTGTTGAGGGCGTGCATCCGACTTTTAGTTCTCTTGATTGTGAAAGTCCTTGGCTTTATCTGGACAAGTGAGGGTCTGAGCCAGAAAACTGAAACAGCTCAGGAACCAGACAGGATTCAGAGAATAAGAAGTTAGTCGGACCCTTAGTGCACCCTCTGGAGATTCACTTCCAAATATACGCCAGACTCATCCAGATTACAGATTGTGAACAAAGTGATGGGACAATTAATATTTCATGGTCCTATCTTAATTGACAAAAATAAAGTTAATTTTCGAAGCAAAGTTTTTTTTCTGCTGTTATTTTTAAACCCTGAACATAATGACTGAATGCCTAATATGAAATGGATAAATTTTTAAAAGGCTTTCTTTGAAAAAAGATTCAAAGCTCAACTTGAGTGGAAGACCACAGGGAAGCCACGGATCTTCCATAGACGGACGTCTGGCAAAGCAGCGCTCTGCCCGCTGCCAACATCGCACTCTGACAGAGCAAGTGTTGCATGAGATGTGAAGAATGATTGTGGCCTGCTGGAAAACCCTGGAGCAGGTGTTCCTCATCCTCATTTGCAATGGAGCATGGCCCCTGGCTCAGTGAGCTGGAGCCAACGGGCTGGCAGGACCCGTCATGTACCTGCGTGCTGAGATGCACTAATGATAATGGATGCGGGCCTATTAGCCAGCCCATTTGTAATGGCACACAACACTGATTGCTCAGGGAGTGAGTCAGCGGCTTTCCAAGAGGGTGCAGGGGATTCTGGGAACCCATAATCCTCTGGTGTGTGCCATGTGCTTGGCTAGCTGACCACTCTGCCCATCTTCACTTAGTAATACAAATGGAAACATGATCTGCTCCAGGCTCACACACAAAGTGAAGACACTTTGGACAGGTTGGCACAGGATGGGTCATTTGGCCATCCTGGGCTGTGATCTGCTCTGTCCGTGGCATTTGTGGCCAGCATAAGCCTTCCTGAAATTCCCTGGGTGAAGGGCTTCCTCCACAAAGCCCTGCCCAAAGGCCCCAAATAAGGGGTCCTGGAAGGACCTGGAAACAGGCCATTTACAGCAAGGGTGTGGGGACCCGTGATGGCAACATCATCTCCTAAAGCAGAGCTATAAGACTTCTTCCTTCCCAGTGTTCCTCAAAGTAGTGGGAAAAGATGGAAAAGGCCCACTGACAAGCAATCCTGGGGCACATAGGTAAGGCAGGCCAAAGACTGCATCAACCTTTCCACAGCCTGGAGTATTGAGGTCAGTTCTGGGCACCATAATGGACAGCAAGGGGCTTGGATGAAGTTCATAGAGCTGGAGGACTGGTTTAGACCAGTTGTTAATGGCCCAGAGTGCTTTATCTTGTGTCTCTTCTATTAACTCATTTGTGCACACCTGGTTCACTCTCAGTGCACCCCCTGAGGCCAGGGGCTGTTTCTTTGTCCTTCCTATCCCCAGCACCCAGTATGCTGTCTAACACATAGTAGGCACTTTGAAAGGGCTTATTGGATCAAATTGAATTCAACTGGAGTGCAGAGAATTGAATAAAGAATCTGGGGAAGTTCAGCCAAGAAAAGAAATTATTGGTGGTGGGGGGTTTTGAGGGGGAGCAAGGGTTGGCTCTGAGTTATCTTAAGGCATTTAAAAGAATATCATGGAAGGAGAGGTCAAATCAGAACTGTCCACCTTCTACCCCAAAGGGCTCCCATTCTCCATCTTCAAAGGTGAGGTGGCCACTGTTGGGTGAGCTATGGTGGAGACACCTGTTCAGGGATGAGCAGGACTAGTTTAGACCCCTTCCCTCTCCAAGGCTTTGTGGTGGTGTGATTCTCAGCTGGAAGAGCAACTGTGGAGAAGATGCCAGCTGAATTTTACAGAATCATCTGAACAGGAGAGTGGAGTGTCAGGGGAGCTTAGAAGCTACAAAAGGACTGATGCCCAGAGCAGCAAGTGTTTGACACCAGTGGAGTCCATGGCAGGAGCTGGGGAAGATCCTAAGGGGAGGAATGAGCCATGCAGTAGGTGAGTGGAGCAGCCCCAAGCAGGCAGGCAGTTGGTACCAATCTTGGCAGCACTCAGGTATCTGGCAGCTGAGTGGCACCAGGGTAAGCTGGCAGGCAGCAATGGACATGGTCCAGTCAGGCAGCCAAGCAGTGTGGAGGAGGGAGGTCTAGCAGCAGGTGGGGAGGAACTGGGCTTTAGGATCAGGACTTTGGTCCCTGAAAACACTAGTGAGAGTGAGGAAGGATCATTGTCCCAGAGGACCAGGGAACAAGAAGAACACAAAAAAGCCAAGTGGGGACCCAGCTCCTCAAGCTGGGCTCTTAGGCCAGCTCTGGTCATAAGGCAAGAACTTCCCCAACTTTATCTTTGAATCCAAGATCCAGAAAATCCCTCCCTACAGATTAAGGGGCCACTTTGGTCCCAGAACCTGGGATGGCACTAAATCTCCTCCAAACATAGGATTTAGAAATTGGTGATTATTTATTCTGACTCTGCCACCCCATTTTACAGAGAGGAAAACTAAGGTAGCACACCTAGCACCTTAACCCAGGTCTGGTGAACACACAGGTCCAGTGATGCTCATTCTTCAGCTGGATGCAGGATTAGGCATGGATTTCCTAGGCATGGATTTCCCAGGCATGGGCATGGGCATGAGCATGGATGGACAGATACTCCCTTGCTGGGCAGCCAGGATAGATCAAATATAACCTGAGAATTTGTTCCCTCAAAATGAAGTCTCTGAAGTCTCAGCAATAACTAAGGGAGGCAGGGCAGCATTTGTACTAGGAAAAATACCTGGGGAGGGGGGAAGTGTCAGTGATTACATCCTTGGGCAGTTAGAAATAGAAAAGATTTTTTTTCTTTCTTTGTTTATTTTTACCACTTAATTAACAAGCATAATTTCTTAGAATAGGAAGCTACTAGTTACTCTTGCTTGTTGGGATTAATTTGGACCCCTCCCCAGCCTCTTAGCAGCAGATGACCAGCCACAGCCTATTCCCTAAGTTCTCTGCCCTGGAACTGAGGGCACTCTTGGAACACTTGACCCTCGCATGGTCATTAGTTCTGGTAGCAGGTACTATAGACCAATGTGTAGACTACAACTGAAGGAAGGTGAGATTGGTAGCAAGAGTTGGGTTCAGGACAGTTTTACTCTGTCTGATTTGGTGAGGTAGTTTCCTAAGAAGGTAAAGATATCACCAGAGTACTTCTAGCCTTCTAAACCAATTTAATTACATATGTCAGAAATGTGTCTAGGAAGCCAAGATTCAGGTTTTACAAAGCTGACAGTATTTAAAATCAATCACCAATAATCAACAGGCATTGATTATATACCATCTACATGCCAAGCACTGTACTATTCAATAGCAATACTCAGATCAAACTGAAAAAACTCCCTGCCCTCAAGAAGCTTATGTTCTATCCCTCCAGAAATGAAAACAACTATACCAGAAATCTAGCACCACAACATGGCAGAGGCAGATGGGTCAAGGGGAATATCTTGGGGTACCTTGATAAAGGCAGCTCATGGGATAGGGATAGGGACCTTGGTTTGTCATAGACCAGTCAAGATACTCTACCCAGTGAGTCATTCTAGAAAAATTACCTTTTTATTTAAATGAGAAATAGGGGTCAGACTTTGCAATGATCTGCTCTGATCAACTTGGCTTGAGTGCCCAACACATGAGTTAGTCTTTTACTTCAGTTTCAAGCAAGTTTTGTGTTGTTTTTAATTTAAAACAATCCTCCAAGGCACTTGTGAGTGCAACAAGTGTGGGTGAGCTCCTTAAAGATGGCATTTTTCTTTTTCTTAACAAGAAAAAAATAAAAAAATACAGAAATGGATAAGCATTTGTTTTCTCTCCCTCTGACTTTCTTCCTCTTAAAAAACAAACCCTTGTAAGAAATATGCACTGTCGCAGAAAACAAATCCCCACATTGGCCATGTCCAAAAATATACGTCTTTCTGCATCTTGAATGCAGCACTGACCTGTCAGAAGGTGGGGAGGACTCCATTTTTTCTGTTATATAGCTCTGTTAGCACCCACAGTGGCACTTAATCAATGGGGGTTGTATTCCTCCATGTTTCACTTAAAAACAAGTAAACAAAAAAAAAACCCAGCGAATCAAAAGAATAATCCTAACTTACAAAAGAACAAAATTCAAAATTTTACAGGAAAAAAATTACCCATAAAGTCGTTTCCTTTTTGTTATTTTTTAAATATAAATTATATCAATGAAAACACACCTGGAAGACCCCACCACCAAGTCCACTTAAGCCTGCTTATAACAAATAATAGTAGCTGAACACAAACAGTAATTGGGGATCTCTTCTGACAATATGCACAACTAGCACCTTACCCTCAGGATTCCCCACCTCTTTACCATTAGCATAGGAGGGAAGAGGGGTTTTTATGTGTTCTCCAGGACAGCTTGTGTGAGTTTCACTTTCATATATATTCACGTCAATTAAGCTACTATCATCATTATCATCATCATCATCTTGTAGACTGCTCTTTTGGAATGCAGCAATTCAGAGAAGTTTCCTCATATTTCTCCAAATTCTTCACATTTGTCATTCTTACTGCATAATAACCTCCTCTGGCTTTTATGCACTACCCTTTTTTTCACTCATTCTCAAGTGAATGAGACCCGACTGTTCACCCAGAGTTCCTACGAGGAACATTTGGTGTGCATTGAACCTCTGTCTCAGTCTTTGACCCCCCCTTGTTGGTCAATGATCTCCAGTGGTGGGATCACTGAGTCCAAGGGTATGGCCACTCCTCCTGCAGGTTTCCAAATTTCTATCCCAAAGCACTTGGAATGCTTTGTGATTCCACTGAGTATTAATGCGCTCACCTTCCCCCAGCCTCCCTCCCCCAACTCATTCCTTTTCAGTAGCAAGCCCACCATTCCATAGCAGTAAAACTCCTAGGTGGAGAGACTGAGGGAATGGAATGGATTAGGGCTAGGGTTAGGACAAGGGTTAGGAGCCATTACGAATGAATTCTGAAGTAGCCACAAAAGGTTTCAGAGATGACTCATATCCAAGAAGGATACGATGAAAACCAATTGATGAAAATCCCATTTGTGTCCATTTTTTTGTGGCATTGTGTACCTGCCCACACTCATGATTGTTGTCAGTCAAGCTGAGGGGACTCTGAGCTAGTCACCCATGAACACATCTACCTTGTCACTCAGGGAGTGAGTCAAGTTGTGAGTGATTTGACTGTTTTATTTCTCTTTTTTTGTCTCTTTTCCCATATTTTCACCATCTCCAAATCCTCAAGCTGGCCTTCTCTTGAGTTCCTTTCTTCTCTTCTTCTGACCATCATCTCCCAATGATCAACAGGCAGAGACTTTCTCCATATGTACTGTACAGTATATTTCAAAGGAATTTTTCTGCCATGCCTAGTATATCAATATTCAATGTGGGAGTAATTTAACTTCTTAATTTATAGCAGAGGTAACAGCATTTTCAAACTGGCCATAAAATATTCCCTTACCCTTCTAATCTGGGATCTCAATGTTCTATATTGGGAATTCTATGAATAATAGGGAAGTGAGGGATATTTTATGTAGTATCTCTAAGGGAACCATGTGATTGCAATCAAAGTTTGGTGACACGGGAAATGAGAGTTGTGGAGTTTAAAGCCAAAAAATAAAAAGAGAGAGAGAGAGGAAAGAAAAGAAAGAAAGAGAGAAGAAGCAAACCTCAATACTTTTGTATCCCAATTTGCCACACCCGCAGAGTCACGAAGGCATTCTATACGGGCAAAATCAATATTGTCTGAGTTACTGCTGAAAATGGAGTATAATTAAAGGCATGTCGACATCAGCTCTGCAACAAGCTCCTTCCAGGGTTGAAATGCTTCCACGGTTCACTATAAAATGTACAATGAGACCCAGTCAAACCTTGGCATGTGTCATCCTGAAGTGGCTGTCAGCTGGATTGCTCCAGTATCCCTCCAGGTGTGCGCAAGAGGCCTGATTCCCTGGCAGGGAACTGACTGATGGAGGGTGGGAATTCAGTCTTTGTAAAACTTGATCTGTTCTGACTTCCAGGACAACCCTGGCCTTTTGTCCCTGAGGGTTCTCTACCAGGGGCTTATGATGGGGGTGGGTTTTATCACCTGACTCCCACCCTGTAGCAACATGTGCTAACAGTTATGTTTCACTGGGCAGGGGGGGGGGAGCAGAAATGTCATAAACACGCGTGCAGAATTTAAATGAGTCCATTTTCCAGGACCTTTTCAGACACCTCTATTCTGATGGAAATACCAGAGCCCTCACAAAGATAGCACCTCACCCTGCAGAGCTACGAGCTGCTCCAAACTCCACTCAAACACACATCTTCATGTCAAAGCTACAAGGAGACCTGCCTCCTGCCTGCATCCCACTGGGATTTAGGGATGGGGGGATGTACAAGCTTCTTCCTGTCCCTCAGAAAGCACATCACCACATTTTATTCTCCAGGCCCCTATGCAGAGACAGATGTCCCTTTCCATCATCTCCATTATTTATTCTTTTACATTCTGTCCTTCCCCAAATCACAGGATCATAGACAAGAGAGGAAAAGGATGGAGTAATATCTGACACATGGATTATACTACAAAATTCACAAAGTCTCATTTCATCCTCATAACAGCTCTGTGAATGGGGTGCTATCATATGCCCATTTTAGAGAAGAGAAAACTAAGGCTGGTTGAAGTTAAGAACTTGTCCAGAGAAATACAGATAGTGTCTGAGGCAAAATAGTAGAATTCCATTATTATCAATTTTCCTCTCCCTGTGGTTTCTTACTACTCTGCCTAACAAGAGGCTTGGATGCAGTGTCCTCTGGTCCTTTCCATCCTTGGATTTGTGATGCTATGGTAACTATATAGCTGGAAGACTCAGAGGCCATCTGATCCAACCCCCTCATTTCATAGGGAGGGAAACTGAGACCCAAAGAAGGCAAGTCTGACCCACTGTCACACAGATTAGTGTTGAGGATTCATTGCTTGGATTCTGGGGGCTCTGAGGGAGAATCAGATGAACAACACTTTACTACAAGACTTTGGCCCTTTTATTTGATTCATTGGAGAACAGGTTATGGAGCTGAACCTAAGGGAAATGGGGTAGGGTGATAAGAGAAGGGTATAGTGACACCTCCAAAGTCAGAGCAGCGTCTGACTCCCCCTTCCCAATGGGCCCAGAACCAGTAACTTCACAGTCAGATGAGCATAGAAAGAAGGCAAGGAGGAGAAAGATTGCCAGGGAGGATACTCTTCATCTGTTCTCCAGCCTTGACCACGAATGGCACTACCGTCCGAGTCTGCTAGGGATCCCTATTATTCTGGAATCTGTGTTTCCTGACAGCTTCTAAAGAGGGCTGTTTGTGTCCAGTTGAGTCTGGGGCCCCAGGAAGGGAGGTTGGATGATGATGATGATGATGATGATGATGATGATGATGATGATGATGATGATGATGATGATGAAGAAGAATAAGACAGAAAATTTCCAGTCTGGAACCTTCCAGATGCATCACTACTAGAAATAGGCAGATTAAAAAAACAAGATAGCCCTCCTGGGAGGGGCTGACAGCAAGGAAGAGGAGTGTGGTCAGGGTAGGAACAGTTCTAATTCTGAGGATGAAGAAAGATGAGATTGGAAAAGCCAGAGGACCCCCTCCCTGCTACTTTCAATCCACAGAGACTTGGTTACAAAACCAAGTTTCAAACTCAGGCTCTAGATAGTTACTTGCTGTGTGACCCTGGGCAAGACACCTGACCCTGTGTGCCTCAGTTTCCCCATCTGTAGCAGGAAATGGCAAACCCCTCCAGTATCTTTGCCAAGAAAACCTCTGGGGCAGAGCTAAGATAGCAGAGTATATTTAGGGACCTGCTAGAGCTCTCCCCCAATGCCTCTCAAAAAACCTGTAAAAAAAATTACTCTAAACAAATTCTAGAGCAGCAGAAGCCACAGATAGGAGCAAATCACCAGTCCAAGACAGTCTGGAAGGTCGACAAGAAGGGTCTATAGCACCGGGCTGGGAGCAGAGCACAGTTTAGCATGGGCTGTGCCAGCATGGACAGAGCTGGAGCAGGCCTTAGAGCACTGAATTGCTGGTGGCTGCATTGGTTTCCAGACTTCTCAGCCCACAAACACCAAAGACAGCTTAGAAGATCTGTGGAAAGGGTCTCTCACCTGGCTGAGAGAAGACTATGGTCTGGTTCCAGCCCCAGCCCCAATCCCAGGGTGGCAGCAGCCACTGCTAAAATGGAGGCTGTTTCTGGAACCCTCCACTTACAAAAAGAGTTGAAAGATCAAGTGTTTGGCTGGGAAGATGAGTAAATGGGAGAAAAAAAGCACACTATAGATTCTTATTTTCTCTATGAAAAGATATTTTCTTACATTATTGGTGATGAGGAAGATCGAAGGGTGCAACCAGCAGAAGACAACTCCAGCATCCAAAGCCTCCAAGAAAAATACGCAATGGTCTCAGGCCATGGAAGAGCTCAAAAAGGATTTTGAAAATCAAGTAAGAGAATTAAAGCAAAAACTGGGAAAAGAAATGAGAGTGATGCAAGAAAATCATGAAAAAGGAGACATCAGCTTGCTAAAGGAAAACCAAGAAAAAAATGCTGAAGAAAATAACAGCTTTAAAATTAAACTAACCCAAATAACAAAAGAAGTCCAAAAAGCCAATAGGGAGAAGAAGGCCTTAAAAAGCAGAATCAGTCAAATGGAAAAAGAAGTCCAAAAGCTTAGTGAAGAAGATAAATCCTTAAAAATTAGAATGAAACAAATGAAAGCTAACATCTTTATGAGTAATAAAGAAATTATAAAAGAGTCAAAAGATTGAAAAAATAGAAGACAATTTGAAGTGTCTCATTGGAAAAGTAACTGACCTGGAAAAATGGATCCTAGAGAGAAATTTTAAAATTATTGGACTACCTGAAAGCCATGATCAAAAAAGAGACTACACATCATCTTTCAAGAAATTATCAAGGAGAGATAGAATGCATTATGAAATGCAAAATGGATAACTTTGACTACATTAAACTGAGAAGTTTTTGCACAACCAAACCCAATGCAACCAAAATCCGGAGGGATGTAGTAAATTGGGAAAGAATTTTTACAGCTAAGCTCGGGGATAAAGGCCTCTTTTCTAGAATATATAGAGAACTGATCCAAATGTATAATCATACAAGTCATTCCCCAATTGATAAATGGTCAAAGGATATGAACAGGCAATTTTCAGAGGAAGAAATTAAAGCATCTATAATCATATGAAAAAATGCTCTAAATCACTATTGGTTAGAGAGATGCAAATCAAAACAACTCTGAGGTACCACATCACACCTATAAGATTGGCAAACATGACAGAACAAGAAAATGATAAATGCTGGAGAGGATGTGGGAAAGTTGGAACACTAATTCATTGTTGGTGGAGCTGCGAGCGCATCCAACCATTCTGGAGAGCAATTTGGAACTATGCCCCAAGGGCTACAAAAATGTGCATACCCTTTGACCCAGCAATATCGCTACTAGGACTATATCCCCAAGAGATCATAAAAATGGGAAAGGGTCCCACATGTACAAAAATATTTATAGCAGCACTCTATGTAGTTGCCAAAAACTGGAAGTCAAGGGGATGTCCATCAATTGGGGAATGGCTGAATAAATTATGGTATATGAATGTAATGGAGTACTATTGTGCCATAAGAAATGATGAACAAGAAGACTTCAGAGAGGCCTGGAAGGACTTATATGACCTGATGCTGAGTGAAAGGAGCAGAACCAGGAGAACTTTATGCACAGCAACAACCACAGTGTGTGAGAGTTTTTTCTGGTAGACTTAGATTTTTGTAATAACACAAGAACTTCTTACCAAAAAAAAAAAAAAAATCCCAATGGAGGATCTCAAGGCAAAATGCCTGCCACACTCAGAGAGAGAAATATGGAAGTCACTCACATATTGTAGCAGATCATGTTTGTGTATGTGTATGTGTTTGTGTATCATGTTCTGATTTGTTATACGATTTCTTTCATTTATCTTAGTCTGACTACATAGCATGACTATAGGGAAAATATACTCAATAGGAAAGTATATGTAGAATCTATACAGAATTGTATGCAGTCGTGGGGAGGGAGGGGGGTAGTGGGGAGTAGGTGGGGAGGGATAAAATCGCAATTGTATGGCAGTGATTGTTAAACATTACAAAATAAAAAATAAAAAAAAATAAAAAAAATAAAAAAATAAAAAAAATAAAAAAAGAAATTATCAAGGAAAACTGCCTGATATTCATCTTTCTAATGACTTTGTGGTCTAGATGGCAACATCTTTCACTCATTCACTTATTCATTCATTCAATTGAATGCAATTAACCCAAAACTTATCAATTTCCAACAAAGATTACCAGAGAATCCAAAGACACATTGAAGCACCTATTGTCCCAGAGATCTACATTTCATTAAAGAGATCCACCTTGGAGACAGAGAATGGAATATAAAATACACAGAAAGGAAATACCAGGTAATGGGACAGGGTTAAAGGTCTCAAGGAGGAGGCAGACGTTATGCCAAGTATTGAAGTGCACCATGGAGCCACAAGAAATAAAGGAAAGAAAGTGCAGCATCCTAGGGAGGGGACACAGAATGTGCAAAACCACCAAGAAATGGGATGTAAAGGATAGGAAACAATAAAGGAGCTAGTGTGGCTAACATGAAAAATCACGAATAAATAAATCTGGAAAGACAGGTCAGATTCCAGTTACAATGGGCTGTAAATGCCAAGTGGAGTGTTGGCATTTTATCCTAGGTGTAATAGGGAGCCACATAGGCTTTTTGAGCAGGGAAGTATCATCGTCAGAGCTGCCTTTTAGGAATATCATTTTGGCAGCTACATGGAAGATAGAATGGAGTGAACAGAGACTGCAGGCTGAGAAAACAAATAGGAAGTAATTGCCATAATTCAGGAGAAAGGGGCTAACAGAACTGTGGGAGTAACTGTTTGAGTGGAGAGAAGGGGACAAAAGGCAGCTGTGTTTCTTTAACAAATGAGGCAGTAAAATCACCAAGGTGTGTTAACTGCTCATAGATGGCAGGTGAAGTCAAGGATGGACTCTAATCTTGGAAAATCAGGTGAATGAATCAAAGGAGAAATAAGGAAGTGAAAAAGAATATGTTAGTGTTTAGGGCCAGCAATGGAACATTCTGAGTTTGATATGTCTAGGCCATTGTAAGTGGAGATGTTCAGCAAGTAGCTATTGATGGGGGACTAGAAGTCAGGAAGGCTGACCATCTAGATTTGGTAAGCTAGAATGGAACCTGAGGGAGCTGAAGAGATTGTCAAGAAAGAGTCTCTAGAAAGAAAAGAGGAAAGGGCCCAGGTCAAAGCCCTACAGTACAGATAGCTTGAGGGGCCAGATATGGATGGGAATCCAGCCAAGAAATTGAGGAAAACCGGCCAGACAGCAACGTCCTGCACAAGCTGCTCAAAGACTAAGCCAATTCCTGTTCTCGTTTCAAAGTACAGCTCACCAGCTCATTCTCCCATAGTATTCCATTTTCTGATTGAAGGCTTTTTTTTTTTTTTACTTTTCTTTTTTCTGGTTCTCAGGTCATTTGTAAAATTGCAATGATTAGCAGATACTCATCTCAGTGCATGACCCCAACCCAAGTTTAATGAGTATCTCACTCAACTCTGTAATCACACATTACTAAAGTTCAAGTTGGAGGAGAAACATAGCTTGAACCTCTATCCCAGACCTATCTCTTTCAGTAGGCCAGGCAGAAATCATAAATAAAATAGCAAAGTATTTAATTGAGACAAGATGGCAAAATAGATAATGTGGGACCCATAGGTATCATCATTTAAATGCCTCCCTCACAACAAATATGCAAATTCATCTTCTACTCAGGTTCCAAGGTGAAGATGAGCTTTGGTGCCATCTGCCTTGTGTCCCAGCTGGGAATATCACTTAAGCCAGAATTCTCCTGAATCCAGCTCCCAACAATCAACTGTGTCCAGCTGTTGCTTTTGGCTCCACCTCCCAAGGTGAGCTCCCTTGACGATGCTTCTCAGCTTTCCATTTACAGTTGTTATCTGCTCAACCTCCAGCTAGTGCCACTGCTTGGGGGAAACTGACAGCCAGAGAGGGAAGTCACTTAAGGTAGTGAAAGGGTAAGACCCCTGTTGCTGGATTCGATTTAGAGTCAGAGCACCTGGATTTGGAAGTTAACTCTGCAAGGTGGAGGAGACCTTTGAAACTATTGGAGAGTGGATACTGCATTGAACTGCTGCTGTCTGTGACATTCTACCCACTCTATTGCCTTTAAAAAAGTATCATCCCTTTCTTTAAGTGGTACTACCTGAAGCAACAGGCACTGGACTAATTGTCAATTCTCATTTCTAATTTTTACCTCATGTCTTTTTTTTATTGAATATAACAATTACTGCATACTCTTCAAATGTACTTAGAAATAAAATCATTAAGAGTATTAGACAATAATTCCTCAATAATTACATGTTCTTCATCAGTCTCAGAGTCTTGTCTTGACTGCCAGCCCCAAGTGCTGCCACCTACCCCACTGCTCACTAGAAGGTTCCCAGACCTTACTCTTAGCTTACTTAAAAGTAACTGAATTTCACTCACCTCTTTCCTGACTTAGGGTAGAGGTTGATTGGCCCCAACTCATAGTCAGCCCTTCCTGCTGAATCTATCTAAGGTTTGAGATAGTGACCTCCTGCCCATATGTCCTTTCAGTTCAGTTTATGCTCTATATGGATTGGTACTGGGTCATACAAATTGTCCTAAAGATTGGATAAGCCGGAAGAAAGAGAAAAACTGGAGGTAGAAACACAAGTTAAAATCTGATGTTCTGCCACCAAAGCAGAACCTTTTCCTTACCTGCTCAGGTGAAAAGTTCCACTGTCTTCTCTCTTCAATAGGTTCCTCACATTACCTCTCCCCTCATTTTCCCTCCATGCTCCATGCATCCAGGAGGGGCCATTTATGGAATCCTATCACTTCCAGTTCACAAGGAAAAGAACCACAACATACATCATGCAGGAAATAGTAACCAAAGAATGTTTGTGGCATAAAGGAACAATCATCTTGCAACAATTTCCTACAATTCACTTGAAGAAACTGAAGTTAATTATGAGTAGCACAGAACTTATGTTTCCCATCCCGCCTCCATTCTCAAGACTATAAACCATCCTCATTGTTCCAATCAATTCCAATTGGAGCCACTTTGGATTTGGAGTCAGAGACCCAGAACCAAGTCACAGCCCTGAATATCTAAGTCTCAGTGTCCTCATCTGTAAAATGAAGCAGTAAGCCTTGCACCCTCATGTATCTTTATCGTTATTATCATTATCATTATTATTAACAAAATAGCTCATATTCCCATGGCATTTTAAGATTTGGACAACACTGTATAATTATCTTGTTTTATCCTCCCAACCACTCTGGGAGGTAGGTGCTATTGTTTTGCCCATTTTATGGATGAGGAAACTGAGACACAGAAAGCAAATGTCTTATCCACAGTCACACAACTGGTAAGTGTCTAAGGTCGGATTGAACTCCAGTCTTTCTGACTTCCAGTTCAGAATTTTGTGCACTGTGGAGCCTCTTAGACAAGTTTCATCATTTTCTGAAGAGAGAATTTATAAATGACAAAATAACTCAGATATGTAAGCTATAGCATTCTTTCTTTGTCAAGTAACAATAAAGGAAAACAAATGTTGGCCCGCAAATGTAGCCATCTATCAAGAGGACAAAAAAGGCAGTGATTCCAAAGGAAGGAAATAGTGGCAATGTGGACTTCATCCCTGCCTGCAACAAAAGTGATGGGCATTTATTGATTCATGTGTGAGAAATGCAGCAGACCCTTGATGTGATGTCTCAGACATGAATGGAATGGGGACCAAGCTCATCAAGAGAAAGAGCAGAATAAGTAGGTCACTCACAGGCAGACTGGATATATGGTCCTGACGGCTGACACCCAACTCTGTCACTCACCACAGCCAGTAGAACAAGAACTCCTTGAGGCAATAGATGTTTTCCCATGTTTTGAGACTCCCGAACTTAGAACAATACCTTATAACTTGGTAAGTGCTCAGTCAAATGCTTGTTGACTGACTGCCTGACTGACTGCTATAATGGAGAAGCCATTGTCTTCTTTGGGTCCTTCTCATCTATGACTTCTAAGGTCCCAGCTGGTTCCAAATGCTATAAGCAGGAATGAGAAGTCACTAAGGTTGAATATGGAAAAGGTAGAAGATTCCTGATGGCTCACTAGGGCCAAAGCATCTGAGTGACAGGTGAGTCAAGGGACAAACCAAGGACAATGTGGAAAAATACTGTTCCCATAGTTGCTTCCTTCCTTTTAAAAGAGAAACATCTATGAGACATTCACACTGGGAAGGTGTAGCAGCTGAGCTAGGGGTAGCCAGGGAGTCCCTTCTGACAATCGTTGGAATACATTTATTCCCCGTACAGGAATGTCACCAGGTAAGGGAGCCAAAGGGTCTGGGAGAGACGCCCAATGAACCACTGGAGCACGAGACCTCATCTGCTGTCTCAGTGCCACTCCAAGGGGTACCCTCCTCCTGGTCTACTCAAAGGGGAGCAGGTTTCTCCTGCAGCAGCAGAACTTTATGAGTGCAGTCAGAGGCAAACAAGAAAAAGCAGGGGGGCACTCAATCTCTAGTCCTTTTTAGGGGAGAGAGGAGGAGGCACAAGGCACTCAGACCTGGGCAAGGAGTGGTAGGAAGGAAAGCACCTGGAGACTCCTGAACAGAGAGCAGAGTGCAGAGAAACATAAGCCCAATCACCAGTAGGGTCTTTGGCTTGTCAGCCTAAAAGCCTGTTTGTGCTAAGCTGGTCAGCTGGAAGCACATTTGTTAATAGCCACTAAAGAGAAAAGTGCTGTACAGAAGTAGCTGGAGGTCTCTTTCCCCGCCCGAGGGAAGGAGAGTGGAAGAGAGACCCAGCCCAGTGGAAGGGAAAGGGACAGAGCACAAAGGAAAGTGACAGATAGGAGAGGAAGCAGCCCCTTGGGTCTTGGTCCTTACAGAACTCTGACCTGAGAGAAGACACACACTCTCTGAAAAAGACCTGTCCCACGAATGTGGATTGGGGGAGTCTTCTCCATAAGGAAGGCTGGCCCAGAGAGAGACAGGCTACCATCTCAGGATGTGGGGTGGGGAGGTTTCTCCTCCTTGGAACTCTGCAGGCCCAGTCTTGTTTGAACTCAGGTAGAGAGAACTTCTATGCAGATAACTCTGAGGCTACCTCCAGCCAGCAGATTCTGTCAAATGGGGATGTGAAATGGAAATAGTGTCAGCAAGTAAAAACTTTGGGACTAGCCACAGTGACACAAGAAGAGACATGAAAAGCTAACCTCTATGCCTTTGTACTGGCTGTGCCCTATGCCTAGAATGTTCTCCCTCCTCACCTACACCCAAGTCTTTCTAGCTTCTTTCAAGGTTGAACCCAAATCAACTTTCCCCATGAGTTCTTTGTCATTTCACATAAATGCTAATGACTTCTCCTCTGAAAATTCCTTTCATCTATACTCTGTATATATTTTGTATGTTTCTTATTGCTTATGTGTTATCTTCTCCATTAGAACATGAACTCTGTGAGGGCAGAATCTGTCTTTGCCTTTCCTTGTATCTCCAATACTGAACAAAATGCCCAACAAGTAGTAAGTTAATAAATGTTTGCTGACTGAATCACTGGTTGACATCTACATTGCACATGAAGGAGAATTTTCAATTTCCTTTCAATCTAACTGATTCTCCTGACATCACTTTAATGTTGTCCATTGTCCTTCAAAGGGGTCACTTCAAATTAAATCCATTAACCCAGACTTTACAACAAGGAGCAAACTTGAAAAGATCCCAGAATACCATAAGGGAGCATTGGCATCTCTAGTCCTCTCCTTCCCTCACAAGGGTTGAGCCCCACCTCAGTCTCCAACCCACAATGAGTACTGATTACTACAGAAAAGAGGAGAAACATTGTCTACACTTCTGTATTCAGAAAATGTCTGTGACAGACGCTGGCGCCCATGAGAGGGAATGGTCAAGGAAACCTTCCTATGAAAGGTCTTTGGTTTCTGCTTATGGTGGTGGTGGTGGTAGTGATGATAGTGGTGAAGAGACAAAGGTTGTGTTAGTGATACAGGTGGTAATAATGGTGGTGGTGATGATGATGATGGTGGTGGTGGTGGTGGTTGGTTGGTTGGCTGGTTGTTGTTCTTCATTCTCAAAAAGGAGCAAAATGACACCACTGTGTTGGGGTCAAGGTACAGTGTGTCTATCTGACATATCAGGCCAATATGAGCTTGGAAGGCTCTACCACAGATCAGACACATAGTCCACATGAATATTTGGAGTGCAGACATCTCTAATTTTGTGCATCTCACATTTCTTTTGATCTTCTGTAATTCTACTTCGCTCATTGTCTCAATTTCCTCTTCTATAAAATGGGGTGATGATAATTCCTACATCTACTTCTCCTGGCTGTGGGAAGAAAGGTCCCCTGGAACCCTTCAAGCATTAGAGACATATAAACAGTGAGTATCCTGCTATGGCATCATTTCTCTGGTTCCTTCCATTTTTAGTGTTTCCTAACCCAAAAGGTTCACTTTGTCCTCATCTTCTAGAAATTGTGCACTGATCAGTGGACATGTTGTTTCCCCCATTGAATGTGAGCTCCTCGTGGGCAAGGCTTGTTTTGTTTCTCTCTGTGTATGGCCAATATGTGACACGCAGCAAATGCTTAATAAATGCATGTTTAAATGAATGGAGGAAAGTAGCGTCTCTGAGATAGACGGCAGGGCCAGATCCCACCTAGAGCCCAGGAATCTTCCAACTACTGTGTTATTTTCTTCAAAGAGTTTTAACCAAGTGTTGATGTCAGTGTTTTCTGGTCCAAAAGCTCACAAAAATGAGGCAGTGAGAAAGTGAGTCTGATCAGGACAAAGTGGTTTCAAATCTCAGCCTTCCCACTGCCATGAGTACAGTTCTCCTCTCTGATGCTGCTGTCATGGTTGCCAAAGTGAGTCATTCTCTTGACAATGGTGAAAAAGGCCAAGTCACCAAATTGGCATGAACCATTAGGCATTTACTATGTGCCAGACCTTGTGCTGAGCACTGGGAATTCTACCCTGAGAAGCAGGATGGGCCCTGACCTCCAAGAGCTTCTACCTACAACAGCACTCTGGATGAGGGCTGCAAATTCCACTTTCCTCAAGAGAGAGGAAAATCCTGTCCCTGAAAGCTTTTATTCTTCTTACTGGCCAAGAACCCTTGATGTGAACTTAAAAGTGGGTCTAATACAAGCCAGACAAATGATAAAGGAAGAAGAGAGGGGAAGCCGGAGAGAAACGGAGCTGGGGAGCACTGACATCTGGTCTCAGAAACAGCAGAAGTTAACTTGTCAGGGGCAGCCCTCTGAGGGTAGCTGAGGAGATCCCAGAGAAGCTACTGAGAACACTACATCAAGAAGAGTAGTAACCCAGATGCTGCTTCCCCCACTTGGCCCACAGAGAGAAGTGAAGATAGGCAAGGACTGGGACCTGGCTGATGAATACTGAGGCTGGACCTCCAGGCCAATGCAGGGGTCTTCCAAGAAATGTAGAGAAACCAAACTGTCCTAACCCCACTCTGGGTCTTGGGCCCATGCCTATGTGTAGCTGAGGCTTGTTTCTGATCTTCCTTGGCAATAAGTTGGTATATGTTTGATTGGTTGACTTGTTTTAACTGACTTGTGGTTGACTCCGACATGGACATTCCATACATCCTCGTACTCAAGGTCAGAGTGTGTGCCCATGCTGCTCTGGGGATTTCAGCAATATGGAAGGAAAAGGCCGAGGAAGGTTTCTTCCCAACTCCACCTAGTTAGTTGTACATTCTAATAGAATAATGTCCCACATGTGAGAAAGTGGTGGCCTTGAAGGGCGATTTTGTTCTCAGGAATCAGATAGTGAGTAGAACCATAGGATGATTGATTGACATGTCATTTACAGAAAGAAAGAGTGGAAAGGGGAGGAGGAAAAGTGTTAAGAAAGCAGCCTGGTGGAGTTCAGTCAAGTTGAATATGGATAAAGTTCCAGAATATGAGCCTAGGGCCCCAGGGGACAAGTCAGAGTGGTCAAGCAGGCAAAGCCTGGGTCAAAGAGAGATGACAGGAAGATGACTGGAGATCATAGAATCATGATAATTGAGAGTTGGAAAGGATGTCAGAGGTCAAAGCACTGGAATTAATGAAGCCATTTGGGGCATGGGACATGTGACAGAAATCATTCTAACTCACTTTTATACTCCTGTAGTAGCAGTCACATGTATAGATGATAGATAGATGGATAGATAGATTATATATAGATGGATGGATAGATAGACTGATGAGAAGGATGGTTAGATCAATGGATAGATACATACATACATACATAGAGATATGTAGCTATATCTCTTTTAGAGCAGATGGGGGGTCCATTTTGTCATATTATTGCCAGTTTTTCACTAAGACCATGTATCATTTGGAGAGTATTAGAGCGTTTCTTTCATGAAGATGTTTCTCATATTTTGTTTATTCTCAGTATTATGTTTTTTCTCTCCTTCTTCTATCCTCCTTGGAAAGCATCATTTGTTCCTGGATCGCCACATCCCTGAAGCTCTCTAGGACCCTCACATGAAGGCTGCTATGTCAGTACAGCACCAAACCTACAATAACGGAGTGCAACTAATGTAATGTTAAGTGGCAGAGGAGGAGAGGGAGGAGGACCAGGCATCCGTGTTAATGAGGTTTACAGTGCATAATGGACAAAGGCCTGTCTCCTGCAATTCTCTGGCCCCAGAACGCAGGACAGGCAGCTCTAATTGCTGCCTGGATGCTTCCTGCCCTGCCCTCACTGCTGCCCCAGAACCAGGCACCCTTTTTTTTCTAATTAATAAAAAAGAAGCCTCTTTCAATCACAAATTTACCACTGCAGGATGAGGCAGGTGGAATGTCCTGCAGCCCTGCTTGGCATCTCCTGGTAGGCAACCAATTAGACCAGGCAATGTCAGTGCACCAGGGGGCTAATGAGGGGGGAAGTCATGGGAAGACAGGGGTGAAGGCCAGGAGACCAAAGGGAAGGGGGTGGGGGAAGAGGCACACAGAAAAGAACATAAAGAGAAAAAGAAGACAGTGTGAAGTCTGTTGTTAAAATATCACCCCTTGTCTTCTCCCACCAAATAAACCCACAGTCGACAAGCTCTATCACTTTTTTTAAGGACAAGATTCCTTCCCTTGGGCCATGGCTGAGTGTTTCAGTCATGGCCTCAGGGAATAAACTAGAAATTATATTGTAGGGAACAGGACTTGGCCTGACAGGGGAATGGACGAGATGACCTAATAGGTCATTGCCAGCTCTCATTTCGATGATGTGTGCCTCCACCACTGGAGAGATGCCAATTTGCTTCCATACTGGAAGCCTGATGGTCACCAAATTATTACTTTTTAAACATAAAAAGTCAACAACAGTATTCTAGACATTATCAGGAAATCCCATGGAAAAGTGAAAAAGGCGACCTTGGGTAGGTGATAAAGACTGTGTACTGGTTGCCTTTCCCTGAGCTTCAGCTGGAGAGAGGGCCCCCCCAGAGCATGAATGGCCAACTGGTTCTGCAGTCTCAAATTCTTTAGGCTACTTCTTTCTCTTTTTTTTTTTCTCCCAGAGAGGCAGGTTTTCATTCTCTCTTATTTTTTTAATTACATGTAAAAAAATAACATTTTAAGGTACAAATTTTCTCTCTCCCTTCCTCCTCTCTCCACTCCTTGAGAAGACAATTTCATATTGATTACATGTATGAAATCCTGTAAAACATATGACCTTATTAGCCATATTGCAAAAGAAAACACAGACCAAAAGGAAAGTTTTGAAAGTATGAGCAATCTTCATTCAGACTCCATCAGTTCTGTCTTATTTTTGTCATAAGTCTTTTGGAATTGTCTTGCATCATTGTATTGTATGGATGAAAAGAACTGTCATTCATAATTGACCATCATATGTTGTGTTACTGTGTATATGGTTCTCCCAGTTCTGCTCACTTCCTTTTGCATCAGTTCATACAAGTCTTCCAAGGTCTATTCTGAAACCTTCCTGCTCATCATGTCTTATAGGAGAAAAGAATTCTATCACAATCACATATGACAACTTGTCCAACCATTCCCTAATTGGTGGGCATTGCTTTAACTTTTAGTTCTTTGCCACCATAAAAAAGGCTCTTTATATACGTATATATGTGTGCGTATGTGTAGTATATACATATATATATATATATATATATATATATATATATATATATATATATATATATGTATATGTGTTGGTTAGTTGGTTCGCTTTATCATGGTGATGTCATTTTGGCCTTCTTTAAGAACAAAGGACAACAACCAACCAACCAATTCTTTTAAATTTGATACAATTCTCTACATATTTGAAAAATGGGGACTTTATCAAAGACAGTTACTGTGATTTTTTTTTCCAGTTTCTTGCTTTCCTTCTAATCTTGACTACATGGGTTTTGTTTGTGCAAAAAAGTTTTTAATTTAACATAATCAAAAGTATCCATTTTATATCCCGCAACACTCTCTAGTTTTTGTTTGGTCATACATTCTTCCCTTTTCCATAGATCTGACAAATACAGTTTCCATGCTCCCTAATTTAATTATGATATCACCTTTTATGGGTAAATCATGAGCTCATTTTGATCGTATCTTGATATAGGGTATGAGATGTTGGTCTACACCTAGTTTCTGCGAAACTACTTTCCAGTTTTCTTTATGCAATTTCAAGGGAAACAATAATTACATTTTTTTTCCAAAGCATTCTTTATACCTTCCATTTCCCTTATATTTCTGTCGCCTCTGGAGACTGAATACATTGTCCTGGCTGAGAGTCAGTTATGTGAGTCACTGGTGATATTAAAAGGGAATAATGATCATCAGAATGTGTATTTTACTCTGTCTACATTATCCCAATTGGGGTTTCAGCATGGAGGGCTGGGTCTAGAGTCAAGAAGACCTGAATTCTCGTTCTACCCCCAAATACAAACTATCTGTGTGATCCAGACAAATCACATGACCTCTCTCTGTCTCAGTCCCTTTATCTTTAAAATGGACATAATTGCAGCACCTTCATTGCAAGGCAATTGTGAACATCATCTTAGAACATATAGGGAAGTCCTTGGCAAATCTTAAAGCTGTCTAGAAATGCCTGCTCTTGTCATTATGCTCATTTTACCGATCAGGAAACTGAGATTTAGAAGGAGAAATGATGAACCTGTCATCTCCTCGCCATTAATCCCCTGCTTCTTCAAGTATCCATTCAGATTCAGTATCCCGTGGGAAGCCTTTCCTATTGCCCCCAGCTGTTGCCCCTGCAGCCTTCTTTGTATAGTAATACTGTATATCCACCTCTGTTTTCTCCTAGTGCAAAACCCTCCCTGAACCCCAAGAATACAAACTCTTTGGGGGTATCTCATTTTCATCTTCTATCCCTAGTACCCTTTATGGTGTCTAAAGTAGTTGGCTCAACTACCAACTAGAAGACTGACAGGAGCAGAGTTCAAATCCCACCTCCCATACTCACTAGCTGAGTGACCATGGAGGTCAATCACTTCATCTCTCCCAAAAAAAGTTTCCCAACTTTTTAAATGAGAATAATAACACAGGGTCTTTATGGGGATCAAATGAGATAATACCTATGGAGAACTTTACAACTTTCAGACCCTATAGAAATGCAAACTATTATATTATTATTTCATCAGAAATGTGATCTCATTAATTTGGAGAACTCCCACTGAGGAAACTCCCTCTGTCAAAGTGGAACAAAGCTACTCTGCCACTAATAGTCTGAGAACTCTGCTCATTGCCCTAAGAGGTTAAATGTCACAAAATCACACTAATGATAATTATACATAAGTACATACATATTCAGGTTTGGACAAATCCAATGAGACAATGAATATAAAACACTTTATAATCCTTAAGACATTTTTATAAAATGAAAATAATAGCCAGCATCCATATATTGCTTTAAGGTTTGCAAATCACTTGACAAATATTATCTCCATTGATGCTCACAACAACCTTGGGAGATAGATGTTATTATTGACTCCATTTTGAAATGAGGAAATGGATATAGATAGAGGTTATATGGCTTGTTTAGCATCACAGAGTTAGTAAGTATTTGAGGTGGAATTTGAACTCAAGTCTGACAGATTCCAAGTCCTGAGCTCTACCCACTGCACAGTCTAGCTCATTTGACTCCAGGTCTCTTTCTCTAACCATTATACTGTCATCTCAGCAGCAGCAGCAGCGTTTATTTTAACATGTAACGAACATTCATTAGACTGCGGGGAAAAAAAGGGTCAGAAATGGCATTTGAACTCATGCCTTCCTGACTCCTGCTCTGTGACATTACCCTATATAACAGGGCCACCCAGTAAAAAACATCCTGAGCCAGACTCAAGATGTAGAGATAATAGTGGCCACAGTGTTTCCCCATGAAATTTATAGGAGTCTGGAATCAGCGTGGTAGCTTTTCTCTTAACTCTGTTACATGTGGTCTGATCTCTTCCTTCCAAAGCTGCAAGGAAACCACAGTGGTGCTTTGTGCCTAATTATAACTTTGTGAAGCTTTGCACAGCAAAAGGAGAGATTAGACGGAAGAGAAGAAGCCTATAGAACTTCAACAATGAGAATTAAAAATCCCAAGGCTCCCACTTTTCATATTCTTCTGGTCTCCATATGCAGCAAAAATTGTGCAACTAATCTTATACTGATAGACTTTGTGAAAATTGAGCATTTTGTCCAAGAGAAGACTTCACTGTAATGGTACCAATCTGATGTTCTTATCACCAGGGTATACAACTTTAACTGGTCACATAGTCTAGCTAAGCAATGAGGGAGGGAGGTTCAAATTCCATCGTAGTCATCATCTAGTCCAGGGCTTCTTAAACATTTTCTATTTGAGACCCACTTTTGCCCGAGAAATTTTTACACAGCCTCAGGTATATAGGTATGAAAAACAGATATACATATCAAACATTTACCGATAATAAATCATAAAGAAATTTATTTTAAAATAATTCTTTGACATATATATAATTTTACCATTTATTAAAGATGAAATCAAATTTGCATACTAAGGAGATGGTTGTGCTTGTTTATTTTTACATAAAGAATTAAATCTTGGTAGAATATTTGATATTGATATTTTGGTCATTGAGTTTTCAGAAACTTTTCACTATTGCCAAATTTTTTGTAACCTCCACAGTTTAAGAAGCATCAATCTCGTCCACAGAGAATCAGCTGATTTCTTCCCTCTCTTTTTTATC
Source organism: Notamacropus eugenii (assembly GCF_028372415.1). Classification (NCBI taxonomy): domain Eukaryota; kingdom Metazoa; phylum Chordata; class Mammalia; order Diprotodontia; family Macropodidae; genus Notamacropus; species Notamacropus eugenii. Next base: position 284,921,663 of record NC_092872.1, on the reverse strand, counting down.
CCTTATAAAAATTATTTTTCCAATAACATGTAAAAATAATTTTTATCATTTTTTTTAAATTTTGAATTCCATATTCTCTCCCTCCCTTTCTCCCTCCCTTCCTTCCTCTTGAGATGGCAATCAATTTGATATAGGTTATATATGTGCAGTCAGGTAAAACATATTTCCATATTAGTTCGTGTTGTGAAAGAAAACACAGACAAAAAAGAGAGAGAAAGGAAGGAAGGAAAAAAGGAAGGAAGGAAGGAAGGAAGGAAGGAAGGAAGGAAGGAAGGAAGGAAGGAAGGAAGGAAGGAAGGAAGGAAGGTACTAAAGTATGCCTCAATCTGCACTCAGATTCCATTAGTTCTTTGTCTAGAGTTGGATAGCATTTTTCAGAAGTCCTTCAGAATTATCTTGGACCAGTATATTGCGAAAAATAATGATGTCATTCACAGCTGATCGTCGTACAATCTTGTTGTTATGGTATACAATGTTCTCCTGGTTCTATTCACTTCACTTTTTTATCTCTTTTAAGTACTGGGGTCATCTCATCATCCTGGCTGAGGTCTTATAGCTTATGGTTGTCCACTGATGGTGGCAGATAAGTAAATCTGCTTTGTTTTCTTTTTTCTTTTTATTATTTTTTAACTTAAATACAAAAAAAAACCACCAAAAAAGAGGAACATTTCCACGTACACAGCACAACATAAGAGGATTCAATATAAAACCATGAACTTTCATTTCATATTCTTTATTTTTTGAAAAACTGTGTAATAAACGCTCCACATCTTTTTCAAAGCTATCCTGCTTTTCTATACTTCCATCTAAGTTTTCTTTTGTCCTCTCCTGTGTGTTTTTTCCTCTCTCCCTCCCCACCTCACCCTACAGAAAGCTACCATTTGATATAAACATGTGTATATGTGTGTGAAACCATACAATAATACTTCCATTTATTAGTTCTTTGCATGTGGCTACTAGCATGTTTCTTTGTAAGTCCTTTGTAATTGATTTGAGTATTTATAATACTCAAAATGACAGTCATTCAAAGTTGTTCTTAGAGCAATATCACTGTTACTGTGTAAAACATTCTCTTCCTTCAGCTCTTTTCACTCTTCGTTATTTCTTGGAACTCTTTTCCATTTTTTTTTTTAAATTAACCAGCTCATCATTTCTTATAGCACAGTAGTATTCTATCATCTGCTTTGTTTTCCACTCTCCATGAGAGGCATGTTTCACTTACTTTGGGAAAACAGAGATTCACCTTTACTCATTCTTTCCCTTTCTCCAGGAAAATTCTCAAGCTTGTTTGTGAGACAGAGAGCTGATTTCAATTAACACAGTCATTCCTCTTGTGATGATCAGGGAGCTATGATGTGGGAGAATATAATTGGCATCGCAATGACAAGAGAAATGGATAGATCAGCAGTCAAGGGAAAAATCTGAACAAATTATGGAATGGCAAGTACATTGGAGTCATGTAGTTTCCCAAACCTTGCCAAGGTCATGTTTGGTTATGATGGATGGAAGGACTTTCCCCAAAAAAGGGGAAGGGAGGGACCTCTCTGCAGAAATAAAAGGCACTCTTTCTGACAAAGAGAGAAGATAACTATGCATGCGTGTGTGTGTATCTATGTGTGTATGTTTGTAATAGACACAGAGAGAAGGAAGGTGCTTTTTTCTGCTTTGCTAGAGTTTTTGTCTCCAGGCTTCATGTTAAAACACTAGCCCTTAGGGATATCTTCAGCTGGTGACAGTGAGAGTGTGCTTGACTGAAGACAAAATTTCCATTTCTAAGCCAACAAACAGCAGCCCTTTCAGGTGGCCTGTATACATTTTTCTACATAATAGAGACTACAGACTATGCATGCCAAGACTTTGTTTAAATAAATAAATAAATGCATCTTTAGGCCTGAGGTAGGAAAGCTGGCCCTGAGGGATTCATGGGACCAGGAGCAGCCATCACCAGCCTGAGAAAAGAGGCGATTTCCAGCCTGTAGCCAAGGCACGCAACCTTAGGGACTTGCAGACAACCGGAAGAGTTAAAACCTTTCTCATGTTTGCCTCTGACAAGAGACATCTGAGAAATTCTCAGCTTTGTCCTGACATTTGTTATTCCCCTGGAAATGGCTAGATGTCATACCTGGTTCAGAGTATTATCTTGAACTCAGTGGTGGAGAGTCTAATCATTCATTTTCCTCCATCCCATCTGTTTTGTTTGCCAATGTGGAGACATTAGAAGAATCTCTTCTGAGAGAGGAGAAACACTGAAGCCTGGGAGCAAATGAGGGTGAAGAGGGCCCTGCTTTCATGGGACTCTTCCTCTGACTTAGGCCCCTCCTCCATTTGCCCAAGGCTTTACAGATGCAGACTGGGAAGCCAAGTTCAGGCAGATTTCTTTAAAGATAAGGTTATCGAGAAAAGTCTGTAAAGGAATAGTGACATTCATCTGTGCAAACAGTGCCAAGTATCGGGCCAGCCAAATGCTTGGGAATCAAGCATGGGAAGCACTACTGAGTTGGGCAGCGGGCAAATAGAGTACAAGTATGGAGCAGGCAGTCAGAGATGCCCAGGCCTGGTGGGCAGAGAAAATGGAGGAGGCATGGTACTCACCTTCTATGGGATGAAGGCATTGCTCTGCCTTTGACTCAAGTCAGACGCACAGGGAATGAAAAAGAAGCTTTAGCCCCCATGGTACCTCAATCTCAGCCATAGAAAATAACTTGCCTGAATTCGTTCCCATGCCAGTAGTCAAAAAACACAGGAATATTTACATGACCTCTTCAAAAGGCAGCACTTGTGTTGGTCTCATGGCCTCAGTGCTGCTAACCCAACGCTGGGCCCATTTTGGCAAGTTATACATGAACCAAATGCTCCCTCGTACACCTACTGAACTGTGACAGAGCTCAGTTCAATGAAAGTATAGCTTCAATCAGCGTCTGCTTGTTCGGAGTCAGAAAGAAAACCAACTACCCAACAAATAAACCATTGGCATCACAGTAAAAATAGAATCTGCCCTGGTCTTCCTACCTCTTTTCCAAAAATCAAAAACAAAAACATTTTATCCCATATTATCCATCCAGAGGAAACTCCAGCAATAAAGCTGGAGAAGATTGATCAGGGAAAGAATAATAAAAGGAGAAGATTTTCTGATAAACTCATTTTCCCTCCCTCCTTCTCTGTCCCTATTTCTCTGTCTTTCTCTCTGTGTCTCTCTCCCTCCCTTTCTCTCTCTCTGTCTCTCTGTTTCTGTTTCTCTGTTTCTGCCTCTCTGTCTCTCTCTCTCTCCATCTATATAAAATACACATCTACATATATACGTATATAAAATCTGTATGCAATCTAGAGTCATAAATTCATATCTATAGTTATCATTTCCACCTCATATAATTATATAGAGAGATCTGTAATTCATATCTATATATGCATCTGTATCCATAGCCCTAGTCAAATACATATTGGCATTAGTAACCATTTCTATATGAAATATCTAGATAGAGGTAGAGATTGGGACTCCCAAGCTGGAGTTCATGACCTTATTTTCTTTTATATTTTGAAAACTATTTCAATGTAGTTCTGGTTTCCTTTTATTCTGTTTTTTTATTTTATATACTTGAGAACAGACTTTCGAAAAATGGTTACGGTCCCAGTGTCTTTGTTTATTTCCTGTATGAGCTTGGAGAAATTACTGACCTCTTTTGAACAGTAATGATCTCACTGGTAAAATAGAGACAATAACTCACTTCTACCTACTTACCTATCTATCTGGTTGGTGTGACATGGGTCAAGTAAATGGCATAAGGAAGAGGGGTTAAACTTGTTTAACAGATGTATGTGACCCATGATCCAATCAGACTGAAATGTAATTAAGAAATGTTTAACAAAATAAACGCAATAGGAAAAAAAGGAAGAAAAAATTCTTCTGAGAAGGAATCCATAAGCTTCACCAGAGATGCCCCAAAGAATCAATGACAAGAAAAAGATTTAGAAACCCAGTTCTATGGAACATACCCTATACATGCATTTATATCCATATTCATATCTATAATTGATATCAATATCTGCATGTCAATGTATCAGCATTTAGAAAATAGTGACTGTGTGCTAAGCACTGGAGAGACAAAAAGCAAAATAGAGTCCCTGCCTTCAAGAGGCTTACATTCACATATAAAAATCCCTTCATACAAGATACATTTAGAGTTGCTGAGTGAGAGCCTTTACAATTCAAGTTTCCTGAGGGAAGGGACAGTTGGTTTGTTGTTTTAATTTGTTTTTGGTCTGCCCAGGAGTCAGCACAGTGACTGATCTGTGGAAGAGTGCTTCATAAACACATGTTGAATTGATCTAGAAGCACTGGCCCTAGCTGCTGGCCAGGGGAGGGGACCAGGTAGGTCTCCTGGAGGACCTGGTGCTACTTGAACTGAGTCCCAAAGGTGGCCATGGATTCTAAGAGTTGAAGGTTGGAAGGAAGAATGTTGTAGAGAGAAAAGTGGAAAGACACGTAAGAAGCAGAAAACAAACCAGCGTGGCTAGATTGTAGACTGTGTGGCAGGCACAAAAATAGAAGAAGATTGGATAGGTAGTAAGGAGTCCAAGCATGGAAAAACTTGAAATGCAAAGCCAAGTGTATTGGGCAGTTGGGTGGTATAGGAGATAGAGTACTGGGACTGGAGTCAGGAAAACCTGAGTTCAAACCTAGCTTGCAGACACGTTCCTAGCTGTGTGACCCTGGACAAGTCATTTCACCCTGTTTACCTCTGTTACCTCATCTGTAAAATGAGCTGGAGATGGAAGTGGCAAACCACTCCAGTATCCTTGACAAGAAACCCCAAGTGGGGAATGGAGAGTCAGACATGACTGAAACAACTGAACATCAACAACAAAGCAAGGTCCTCCACTGAAAGAGTGGGGCAAGTGGATGTTATGGGAAGCTTCAAGAGAGAAGGAAAAGTCTGCAGCAGCTGCTGCACTAAATTGAGAGAGAAAACCCGTTAGGGAAGAAGAGTAAGGCTGCCTCACTGTTGTTAGGGCCCATGAAGATGGGCTAGTAGAACTGGGGAGAGGAAGTAGTCAGTAAGAGTTGGTGATTCTGTCCAGTTCTGTTAAGCAGCACAAGTAGGAGGGAAGGAGGGAGATTAATAATAATAATAGTAATAACAGCACTTAAATAGTGCTTTAAGCTTGACAAAACATTTTACAAATGTCTCACTTGATCCTGGTAACAACCCTGTGAGGTAGGTTCTATTATTATCCTATTTTACAGAGGAGATAATTGAGGCAGAGATGGAGCAACTTTTCCAAGATCATGTCTAGTGATTGTCTAAAGTCAAATTTGAACATAGGACTTCCTGCCTCCAAATGCAATTCTCTATCCACAGTACCAACCAACTGCCTCCTAAGTATTCCAGGGTTTTTATTTGGTAAGGTGTGATGGGCGATAGGTCAAGGAAACGAGGGATTCAGAAACAGGATAGTTTGGGATCTAAATGTTTTGCCAAGGGATCATGATAGGAAGGAGAAGACAGCAGAATCAATGCAGGGGTAGTGGCTTACTATAGACAGTCCTAAGAGTCAGAGCAGTTGGAGGTCCAAGGGAGGATGCAGAATAGGTATAGAATAGCATGAGAAAAGGGAATTCTGAGTTCTTAAACACATATCAGTGATGTTAACATCAGAATTACAACCATCCCTATATGTAACCAGTGCAGAAGTGGGTCTTGGTAGTTGAGTAGAATGAGAAAATGGAAAGTTATGGCTCATCAGAGAATGAATGAGAGAAGCTGAAATGGAGAGAATGACTGTGAGTGAGGCACTAAACTCCCTGAGAAGAGAGGGAGAATGTCCTGGAGTTATTAGAATCCTGATCATGAGATAGAGTTGGATGAAATGAACCTCAAAGCAGAAGAGGATGCTCAATGACAGCCACAGAGAGAAAGTCAAGAAGTGGTTATAGGGATAATGGACTAATCTAACTTTCCCTCTATGACCAATTATTGGGGTGCAAACAATGCTAGGAAGGGTGGTAAAGGATGCAGTAGCTTTGGGAGAAAGTTGTGTTTCAACAAGAATCAGAAAATGGAATGAGTGAAAGACAAAGAAGTTTAAAATGAAAACAGATTTGCTGATTTGGGGTTCTAGTAGAAGGTATGATGAAAAGGACAGGTTTATGAGCAGTGGACCTTTATTAAGGGGAAGGGCTGAGGGGATGGCAAGTAGAGAGCAGAGGTTTGGAGGTAGGGGAGGGCCCAGCAGCAGCCAGGGTTCAACCTCAAAGGAATTGGAAGGGCTGAGACTGTACTAACCTAGGAGACAGTAACAGTGCGATTCAATGACAAAAGCTAGGGATGGAGGTTAAAAATCATCAGTTTTTGTCTAGATATATTCCAACAGACTAACTTGCTGATTGTCTATGAATTGAGATGAGGTGGCCATGTTGTGATTCTGGACACAGGAAGACAGTTCGTCCCATAAGAACTCTTAAGCCTAAGTGCCCATCTCTCTGATTACCCATATCTATCTCTAGCTCTGTATCTCCATTATATTTAGAGAGAGGGATATACAGATACATCTCTGACTATATTTTTTCACTTTAATTGATAGTATCAATAGTTAGCTATCTACAATTATCTCTATTTCTATATTAACATCTGTATTGATAGATACATATCCACATCTGTACTTCTCTATACTAGCAGCTCTGTCAATACTCATCAAAAAAAACCCTTTATCATCTATAATGATACCTATATATCATCTATTTCTACATCTCTGTCATCTGTACTCATAACTGTGTCTATCTAGATCCCCACATGTACCCCTCCCCCACAATCAGCAAACCATAGCAATCCTGCTGAGATGGCCCCAGGTCCCCAGAGAGTGAAGGAGTGCTTGTTACTCAGTAGCAACCCCTGTGGCCAATTAAGGAGGCAGGGTGACAAGATGTCCAAAGCACTCTTCTTCTCGTGAAGGAATACCAGCTGTGACGGGGAGCTTTGGGGGGGAAATGGAACTTGGAAAAGTGGCATGGAGGACTCAGAGTGCCCTGGATAGATACAGAACTCCCTGCTTGAGGGGAAAGAACCAGGAAGAGGACAAGGATAAGGAAGACAACAAGAGAAAAGGAGGAAGGAGGAAGAGAAAGAAGGCAAGAGAAAGATACAAGGAAGAGGAAAGAAAAAGGAGGTAAAGAATAAGGAAGAGAAGGGGGGGAACTCATTTTTAAGAACCCCTCTGGTCTGGCTCCATTGTAACTTTTCTTTTCTATGTTCTATTTTTCCCCTTTCGGTTCTATGTCCCAAATCACTTGGAAGCCTAAGTGTACCCCATATACAACATTTCTTCTCTTGCCTCCACCCTTGCCCCCAGTTCCTGAAATGCACTTCCTTCTGTACTCCCAGAATCCTCTTCCTTTCTGGTCTGATCTGTTCAATTATCACCAAATAAGGCAGCTTTCCTTGTTCCTTTCAATTATTAGTACTTTTTCACACCTTATTTCATTTTGGTTTTTATTGATTTGCTTATTATACCTTGGTTCTTCCCTGACAGAAGAAAAATTTCCAAAAGACTGGGACAGTTGGTTTTTATGTCAGTCTCTCCAGGACTTAGCAAGCACAGGACCAAGTACATAACAAGCATCTAACTGAGATCAATTGATTTTAATTGAATTGAAGGGAAGGAAGTGAAAGAAGAAAAAGAAAAGAGCTTTTGTGACCTTTCATGCTTTACAGTGGTTCCTGTCTGATAATGTCCTGGATATAATATATTCAGATCTGCTCCTTGATGAGGGCTCCTCCTTGTATCTGTCACTAAAGAGACTACTCTAAACATCCCCATTCTATCAGCTTGTTCTCATATGGCAAGAATTCAGTGGATTTCACCTTTCTTATCATCCTTCTATGGACTCATTCTTTTGTCTCTTTCCTAAAATAAAATGTTTAGAAAAGAAAATAAGATGGTAGATACTATATAATCAAGTCAAAATGTTGTTTAGTGGATTAGTCCTGTTCAATTCTTTGTGACCTATTTTGGGGTTTTCTTCACAAAACTAATGAAGTGACTTTCCATTTCATTTTCCAGCTCATTTTACAGATGAGTAAACTGAGGCAAACAGGGTTAAATAACTTGCCCAGTGTCACACAGATGGTAAGTTTCTGAGGTCAGTTTTGAAATAGGGAAGATTCATCTTCCTGACTTAAGACCCTGTATATACTTCATCTACCGCAGCACAACCTAGCTGCCCCAGGACAGGATACAGTGGGACTATATGATCTCTTCACTGATACAAGTTTTGATTCTCTAAATTAAGAAACATTATCCTCATTTTACTACTATTTCTACTGGACTTGGTGTGAGGAAGATAGGGGTTTGAATCCTGCCTTGGATACTTACTAGCTCAAGTCACTTGATTGAGTCTCATTTTCCTCATAGGTAAAATGTGACACTTGGACTTAACAACATCAAAAGATACTTCCAGCTCTAAGTCTATCATCCAATGCAATTTATCAGCTGCAAAAGATATAAAGTAACTAAATTAACAAAATGGAAAATAAAGATATTAAAAATCTCACTCTGAAAGAAACATTTAGCAATAAATGAAACACCAAAACAGAAGAAAAAACACTCTTGGTCCAGATATATTTGAAAATAGATTTTACTGAACATCTCAATAACAGTTAATAGATGTGCTGCACATTTTGTAATCAGTAACCTAGAAATAATAGTCTCTATTTTGAACATTGTCCTACGTTGTCATTGTATTGACTGTTTTACTAATGAGGGAGGGGGCTAAAAAGGAGACTAAATCTAGAAGGATGTGGTTGAGGAATGATCTCCACTGATCCAATGATCTCCAACATCCAATAATGTTCCAATGATCTCTAAGAACAAAAGCAATTAATTTTTTAAGCTGTCAGTCAACTTACCTCCTATGAGATAAACAGTGGCTAATAAGCAATCCAAGGAGGAAAAAAAAAGAAAAAAAGCAGGACAAGAGAAGAATACATCAGTATCACTAAGAAATATTAATGCAAAGGTTTAAAATAAAATTTTGTTAAAAAGTGATATTCTATTTACATTTCATATATACCATGGATGCAAAGATGATTCATTGTCATAAAAACACTTTGCATAATTAACACATTGGAAAGAAAAACTTACGGCTACATCAATAGCCTTTAAGTTTAAACTTTCATATATGTTTAAAAAAGAAATTTGAAACATGATTATGGAAGATACTACCTTTAATATGATAAACAAATTATTTGTGTATATACATATGTATATATACATACACACATATATCTGTATGTATATCCACATAAACATATGTGTGTACATATATATAATACATACACACATGCATACCCAAAATCCAGTATTATATTCAATAGAGATAATCCAGAATCTTTTTATTAGATTTAGAGAATAGTAGGAAAACTCCCTTTCATCCCACTAATATTTACTAAAGTATTAAAAATGCTGGCTGCTCATAGTGTGTAAGGACATATTTGATAAATGTAGCCCTTCACAGCAATGCAAGGACCTAAAATATTTCCAAAGGACTCATGATGCAAAATGCCATTCACATACAAAGAAAGGAAAATGGAATTGGAATGTAGAATGAAGCAGACTATTTTCTCTTTTGTTTTGGTTGTTTTTTTCTCATGGTTTCTCCCATTCATTTTAATTCCTCTATGCAAAATGACTAATGTGAAAATGTATTTAATAAGAATGTATGTGTAGAACCCATATAAGATTGAATGCCATCTTGGGGAGGGATTGGGGAGTGAGGGGGAGAAAATTTAAAACTTATTGCAGTGAATGTTGGAAACTGAAAACATATAAGTTAACTATAAAAAAAATGCTGGGGGAAAAGAGGGGGAGCCAAGATGGTGGAGTAGAAGGATGAACCTGTAGAAGCTCTCCCCCCACAGCCCATAAAATACCAGCAAAAAAATTAATCAAAATAAATTCTAGAGAAGCAGAAGCCACAAAACAACAGAAGGAAAGAGATTTCCAGCCCAAGACAGCCTGGAAGGCCAACAGGAAAGGTCTATCACACTAGACTTAGAGCAAAGTGAAGCTCACGGAGTGCAACCCAGCTTTGGTCACGTGGCACAGCATGGGCAGGACTAGAGCAGGCTTTAGGCATGGAATCCTGTGTAGCAGTTGCAGTTCCTAGATTCCTCAACCCACAAATGCCAAAGACAGCTTCAAAGGTCAGTGAGAAAGCTCTTTTACCTGGGGGAGAAAGGAGAAGGGTCCTCTCCTAGATCTGACCCCAGGTGGTAACAGTAGCAGCAGCATCCATTTTTGAATCCCTCTGCCTAAAGACCTTGGGGGAACTGAGTGGTTCATCTAGATCTCAGACTTGAGTGGTAGTCCTGGGATGAGGAGGAGCACTGGCCTAGCAGAGTTTGTAGAGGCTCTGGAGAGGGAAACCCACTCACAGATCCTGAGCAGAAAAGCTTGTGATTGCTCCCAGACCAGAGCACAGGCCAGGTTTACTCCTCTCCCTTGATTGTGCCACATTGGAGGAACTAAGAATTTACAGGTCCATAGATTATACCCTCCTCTTGACAAAGGACTCAAAAGTCAAGTAACTGACTGAGAAAATGATCCAAAAAGGGAAAAAATAACACTGTAGAAGGTTACTTCTTGGTGAACAGGTATTTTCTTCCATCATTTTGGATGAGGAAAAACAAGGCATACCATCAGAGGAAGGCATAGTCAAGGCTTCTGCATCCAAAATCTCCAGAAATAAACATGCAATGGTCTCAGGCCATGGAAGAGTTCAAAAAGGATTTTGAAAATCAAGTAAGAGAAGTGGAGGAAAAATTGGGAAGAGAAATGAGAACAATGTAAGAAAATCATGAAAAGCAAGTCAACAGCTTGCTAAAGGAAACCCCAAAAATGCTGAAGAATATAACACCTTTAAAAATAGATTAGCTCAAATGGCAAACAAGGCCCAAGAAACCAATGAGGAGAAGAATACTTTGAAAAGCAGAATTAGCCAAATGAAAAAAGAGGTTCAAAAGCTCACTGAAGAAAATAGTTCTCTAAAAATTAGAATGGAGCAGATGGAAGCTAATGACTTTATGAGAAACCAAGAAATTACAAAACAAAACCAAAAAAATGAAAAAATAGAAGACAATATGAAATATCTCATAGGAAAAACAACTGACATAGATCCAGGAGAGACAATTTAAAAATTATGGGACTACCTGAAAGCCATGATCATAATAAGATCCTAGACATCATCTTTCATGAAATTATCAAGAAAAATTGCCTTGATATTCTAGAACCAGAGGGTAAAATAAATATGAAAAGATCCACCAATCACATCCTGAAAGAGATCCAAAAAGAAAAACTCCTAGGAACATTATAACCAGATTCAGAGTTACTAAGTCAAGGAGAAAATATTGCAAGCAGCCAGAAAGAAACAATTTGAGTGTTCTAGAAACACAATCAGGATAACTCAAGATCTAGCAACTTCTACATTAAGGGATGGAAGTGCTTGGAATATGATATTCCAGAAGTCAAAGGAACTAGAATTAAAAAGAAGAATCACCTACCCAGCAAAACTGAGCATAATACTTCAGGGGAAAAAATGGTCAATGAAATAGAAGACTTTCAAGCACTCTTGATGAAAACACTAGAGTTGAACTGAAAATTTTACTTTTAAACACAAGAATCAAGAGAAGAATAAAAAGGTAAACAGGAAAGAGAAATCATGAGGGACTTACTAAAGTTGAACTGTTTACATTCCTACATGGAAAGATAATATTTGTAACTCTTGAAACTTTTCTTGGTATTTGTGTGGTTACAGGAATTACATACATATATACATATAGATAGGGCACAGGGTGAGTTGAATAGGAAGGGATGAAATCTAAAAAAATAAAATTAACAAATGAGAGAGAAATATATTGGGAGGAGAAAAGGAGAAATGGAATGGGGCAAATTATCCCTCATAAAAGAAGCAAGAAAAAGCTTTTTCAATGGAGGGGGAAAAGGGAGAGGTGAGAGGGAAAAAGTGAAGCTTACTCTCATCACATTTGACTTTAGGAGAGAATAACATGCACATTCAATTTGGTATGACAATTTATCTTACACCACAGAAAATTAGGGGAGAAGGGGATAAGTGGGGGGGGATAATGGAAGGGAGGGCAAATGGGATGAGGGAGTAATTAGAACTAAATACTTTAGGGGAGGGACAAGGTCTAAAGAGAGAATAGAATAAATAGAGGGCATGCTAGGATGGAGGAAAATATAGTGAGTCTCCCACAACATGACTTTTATGGAAGTCTTTAGCAAAACTGCACATATATAGCCTATACTGAATTGCCTCTTCTCAGTGTGTATGGGTGAGGAGGGACAAAGAGAGAGAGGATGGAATTCAAAGTTTTAGGAACAAATGTTGAGAATTATTTTTGCATGCAATTCGGAAATAAGAAATACAGGTAATGGGGTATAGAAATCTATCTTGCCCTAGAAGAAAAGAGAAGATAGGGATAAGGGAAGGGAGGGGTGTGATAGATGTAAGGGCAGATTGGGAGAAGAGGGTAATCAGAATGCTCAGTGTTTTGGGGTGGAGAAGGGGAGAGATGGGGAGAAAATTTGGAACTCAAAATCTTGTGGAAATGAATGTTAAAAACTGAAAAAGAAATAAATATTTTTTTAAAAAATTCTGGCTACAACAATAAAGCCCTAGGCAGGCTGATAACCTGATACTCCAGCATGGCCAGCCCCACGCTCTCAGACTGGGACTTTCTAGTTCTTCTGTGTGCTTGTTATAGTTATTATCTCCAACTTGTAGTTTTCGTTATCACTCTTTAGGCATCCTCTCTGCTTCTATCCTACTGCTTAATTTGAAGCATAATTCTCCATGCAAAACCTTGAGGAAGTCATGTCATTCGTTTGGAATAAAGAGCATTATGCCTTGCAGGTAGTAGGGTTTTTAATGTATGTGTGTTGAATTATCTTTGGACTATTCCTAGGCTTTATTATCATTCTTCTGCAATGAGACTGTTTTCTAAGTGGCTGAAGCAATCAGATCTCAAGATAAATGGAATGCATCTATAGCATAAGTTAATGTCTACCAGTTAGAGACAAGAAAGATGAGGAAGAGATTTTAGAATGATCAAGCATTTATTAAATGCCTACTATGTGCCAGGCAATGTGCTAACCAACAAAAAAAGGCTATTATTATTATTAATTGTTTTCATCTCCCCACTGTTAAGAAAATTGTTGGCATTTAATAAATGTTTGTTGGTTAATTAGTTGGTTGGTTGGTTGGTCAGTTGATTAATTCTAAGGTCACTTCATGCTCTACAGTTAAGATCCTATAATCTGTCAATCAAAAAATGAGCATTAATTAAGGGCCTACTATGACACAATCCTGATAGCTAAGTGGCACAGAAGATAGAGGATTGAGTTTGAAATCAGGAAGACTTGTCCTCATGAGTTCAAATCCAGCCTAAGATACTTACTAACTGTGAGATTCTGGGCAAGTCAGTTATCCTTATTTGCCTCAGTTCTTCATCTGTAAAATGAGCTGAAGAAGGAAATGACAGACCAGTTCTGCATTTTTTGCCAAGAAAACCTTAAATTGGTCCAAAAAGAGTCAGATACAACTGAAAGAAATGAACAACAATGAACCAATGCTGCCTCCCAAAGAGTTTTTATTCTAATGGAGAAAGAAGGTGTGTACGTAATGACATGCAGACTAAATATGGAGAGAATATGGACAAAGAAAGGATAGTTCAATTTAAGGTAGTTTTTTTTGGGGGGGGTGGGACTGGATCAGAAGTAGTTGAGGGGGATGGACCCAGAGAGGCTTCATGCAGAAGGTATATGTTGAACAAAGCAAGGGAGTGTGAGGCAGATGTGAGGAGGGAGGGTGTATCAGGCACAGGGAGTAGCCAGGGCCCAGAGACAGAAGATGGAATGTCATGTGTTAGGAACTGGTTGGAGTCTAAATTGCTTGGCAGTTCTTAGAGTGTGAGAAGAGGGACTAACATCCAGCGGGGCAAAAATGATGTGTTGGGGCCAGAATGTGAAGGGCTTTAAAAGCTAGGTGGAGAAGTATATATTTGATCATAGACTTAGTATGGATGACGAGGCAGCAAAGAAGATGAAGAAGGACTGACTGATCAGGTAAGAGAGAGGAGAGAATGTATAGGAAGAATCTCTATGGTGTTCAACAGTGTAAAATTCAGCCAACATCCACTAGAAAAAATAACAACGGGATGAGGATTGAGAAAAGGCCATTGTATTTGTCAATTAAAAGATTGATCATAACTTGGAGAAAAAGTTTCAGGTGAGTTGTGAGGTCAGAAACTGTATTGCAAAGTGGTCAAGAATGAATAAATGAGAGGAGAGGAAGTGAAGGCAGTGAGTGTACATGGATTTTTTTCCAAGAATTTGTTTGAGTAAAGAAGGAAAAGTTGAAGATTACTGCTTGAGGATTGGTAGAGCCTGGTGAAGAGATCTTTGTTTTGTTGGGCTTTTAATGATGGGGAAGAGAGGTACGTTGGAAAGAAATAGGGAAAGAATGAATAGATATGGACAGGTTGACGATTGCAGGAGAGGATTGTAGGAGGTGAGCAAGAGTGAAAAAGATGGGAGGATATGAAAACAAGTGCATATGTAGAGGATAGTGCTTTGGCAAAAGAAGGTCCATCTCCTTGTCAGAGATGAGGGAAAGGAGTCAAGAATGAAGAATAATAACAGGGGTGAGCTACTCACTTCAAAGGGGCTCAATTTCTTGGTAAAGTAAAAGATGAGGTGTCCATCTGGATGGGAGTGGAAGGAGGCAGAAGATGCGGGAGGCCTGGAGAAGAAAGAGAAGTTTTAGAATAGCTTCAATGGGTACTGAGATGGGAAATCCACTTGGGAGGAATAAGTTAGTGTCTTGCTGCACCCTAGTTGTAAGTGGCTACCAAGAATCTAGACTGTACCACCTAGTTGGCAGTTGAGTTGGATGGGAAATTTTGGTAAACTGGATTTTAAAGGAAGAAAAACTGGAGAGTGATGATGATAAAGAGGGTATCTGGAAGTGGCTGGGAATAGCAAGGAGTCTTCCAACTCCCCATCCATGATGAGTGCATGGGGGATGTGAGAAAATGTCCAGTCAGTGTAAAAAGGGATGGCCATCATCAGGGGAAAACCCTGGACTTAGTGAGCACTTGTAGTTGAGAAGGGAGTGAGAAAGATTCCTAAAACAAATCAAAGGAAGATCCCTCACCATGGGAAGGGAATTCCAGAGTACAGAATGGAGAGGATGGAGATCAGATTGCAATAGGATACGGATAAGATAGTGGGAAGGAGGACAGGAATGAGAGAATGGGAGATGGGGTTAGGAGACAGTTTGCTACTACATGGCTAGAGATTGATTAACACAGGAATAGGAAGAAATATCAGTAATAATGACAAACAATGGCATTTATATAATATAGTATGTGCCAAGTGTTGCACAGTAGTTTTCTCATTTGCTCCTTACAATAATTCTGTAAGACAGGTGTTATTGTTATGCCCATTTTACAACGAAACTAAGGCAAACAGAGGTTTACCTAGAACTTGTCCAGAATCACATAGCAAGTAAGTTTCTGAAACAGAATTTGAACTCACGTCTTCCTGACTTCAGATCTCATGCTCCATCCATTGTACAATCTAGCTGCCTCAGGAGGTGATGGGAGATTGTTAGTCATAGAGATAGTAGCAGGCGTTAGATAAAACTCATAGTTTCCATGGGGCATTGTAGAAGGTAGTGGTGGTAAGATGTGGGTTCATTCCCTTCAGTTTACAGATAAGGAGGTTAAGTGACTAGCCCTGGAAATCTGACTTTGTTTTCTATTACCTGATGGATTAAATCCCACAATATTCTGAAAGAGCCAGAAGAAGATGACTGGAATCACTCCACCTAGAAAGCTGGATATTATCATTTAAAAAAAACAATATAAATTCTTCCAGGACAGGGACTACTCTTATTTTTGTCTTTTTGTCCCCAGTGCCCATTATGTTGCCTGGCACACAGTAGGAGACTTAAAATTTCTTGTTGAATGAATGAATATGACCTTGGTTTAGGTCATTGCTGCACAAAAATTAAACAAAACAAAGATTGTACTTCAGAGGCCCCAAGTTCCAAGCATTTTAAAGTCATTTCACTTCCATCTGAGACTTGGTTTCCTTCTTTGTATAATGTGGTCTTGGACAAGTTGCCATCTATGTTCTCTGCAGCCTCTAGGTTAAAGGTCCAGTAGTTTTATGGAACATTTACCCTTGGTCTGGCTGCTTGCCCTGAATCACTGAAGAACGAGCAGCAGAGATTGAATCGGACAGCAAACACCTGCTTTCGCATGCGTCTTCCCTAGCCTGCCTAGAAGGAGAAACTTAAGAGGATGGAGGAAGTCTCATCTCTCCAGTTTTGAGTTATTCATATATTCATAAAACAATAGCAATTTGCAAATTCACAATTTCTCCTTGAAGAATATGAATATGTAGCAACCTATTAAGGAGCTGTGTTAAATACAGCAAATGCAAATCACTGTAATGATCATCTTCTAAAGATACCTTTGTTTCCTGATAATTAAGCACGGTTTTTCACACTCTAAATGAAATTGAAAAGATATGAGACTCAGATTTAATCCACCATCAAAAACATATCATGGAAAATGGATAGCAATCCATTTGTGCCCTGGATTTTCATTCACTCCTTTTTCTCATTCCTGTGCTATTTGCATGAAAATGAGATCACATTTTGCCTGGAGTTTCCTGCCCAAATTGAGACTCAGTGAATGGCCAGGTGTGATGCTGGTGAGGGACTGCCGGGTCCCTCCTGTGGATGCCGAGTAGACAGTGAGCATTCTGGCTAGAACCGAGACATGAGGATGGGAACTCAGAGGTGGGGGCCCCACAAAGTGGAGAAAAAATCTCTGGTTCCAGGCATTCCCCATATAAGCTGTGTGACCTTGGTCAATTCATCTAACCCTTCTCAGTTTCCTCAGCAAAGTGAAGGGGTAAGATTTAATGGCCTCAGGGATTTCTCTTAAAAATTAAATCTATAATCCTATGTATCAAGAGCATTTTGGCTTTGTTCATTCTTTATTTAACCCACATCTTTTCATTTTGGTTATTGAAAAAATCGGTTAGAATTTTGATTGACTTTAAGCAGTTAAAAAGTTTCCTTCTGTATACCAATGGCCTCAGGACGAAGATACAAACAATGTGGGCAAAGACCTAGAGGCAAATTCATCCTTGGTAGGATTACATAAAATATCCTTCAAGACACCATGAGATTTTTTTTTCTAAAATTCTAATCTAAATAAAACCAAGATGAGACATAATTAAGTCCTTTAGTAATAGGTGAGTTTCCATTTTTAGGGGGAAGGAGCTGAGATGTAATGAATAAATATTTATTAAGCACCCTACTATGTGCCAGGAACTGGGATTATAAAAGGAGATAAAAAGTCAGTCTGTGCCCTTAAGTAGCTTATGATAATGGGGAAGACCACAGGCAAACAAATTTAGCAAAGCAGTCATAAATGGGATATTTACAGGATAAAAAAAAAAAAAACAGAAAGGAAGAGACTGGAATTAAGAGAAGTTGGGTAAGTTTTCCTGTAGAAGGTACAATTTTCATTGAGAATTAAAGAAAGCCAGGAAGGTCTGGGGTTGAATTGGAGAAGGGAGAGCATTCCAGGTATGGGGAACAAAGAAAATCTTGGAGCAGAGAGATGGAATGTCTTGTTCATGGAACAGATGGAGGCTGGTGTCACTGGATCTAACAGCATGTGTAGGGTGTGAAAAGACTAGAAGGGGAGGAGGGGGCTAGGATGTGAAGGGCTTTGAGTGCCAAGCAGAGCATTTTGTATTTGCTCAGGGAGTCACCAGAGTCCACATCATTGGACCTGCACTTTAGCAGCTGAATAGAGGATGGATTAGAGGTGGGACAGATTTCAGGCAGGCAGATCACCCAGGAGGCTCCTGCAATAGTCCAGGTATGAGGTAAGGTTTGGAAAGTATCCCAGTATTATACTAGACAGGAAGCAGTAGTTAACTAATTACCTAACAACTTCCTCTGATCTCTACTTAAAACACCATTCTGTAAAGATCATGAGCCAAAGGTTATTTGCATTGACCAGATGCTCTAGAATTGAGTGATGCAATGTAATCAGTGACCAAAAATAGCGATCCAAAAGATCTGGGATCAGACTGGAAATCTCCTGTGTGCATGGCTTTGGGCAAGTTGTGTGATTCAGTTTCTTCCTCTTGAAAATCATGGGTTAAACTAGATATACTTCAACATCTCATTCACTTTAAATCCATGCTGCCATGAGTTACTAATAATAATAAACAACCTGGTTTTAATGTTGCCATCAACCTTTGGCCTTCAAACAAAATAAGCAAAAGAAAATTAGGATAGGGAAAGAAAAGTTCTCCTTACTTTCAGTCATAGTTACAACCAATCTTGACTCTATCTACACATATATACATACATGTATATGCATATTGTGTATACATACATCTATGTATATATGTGTGTATATGTATATGTGTACACACACACACACACACACACTCATACATCTTTGGGAAGGTCCTATGAGAACATGTAATGCCTCTATCCAAGTGAGGTCCAGATGTATTTGCGGACAAGCAACAAAGCCCGCAGAACAGGCATCAACCGGATCCTGCAAAGTCATCACTTATTCAGACAAGTCATTTTAAATTAAAGATTAAAGATTAATAAGTGTATTACCAGTAATAAATGACACCCACTAATTTAATTAAAAATAGATGGTGTGTTTTACAAATGGGGCATTATCTTGAGGGAGTGCTAATGGGTGTGTTTTACTCCAAAGGGGACTCTCGGAAATGCGTGATCTCCAAGCTCCTTCAGCCCTGATTGTGCCTCATTAAAATTTTAAAAATAGCTGTTGTAATTGTCAAGCCTTTGACAGACTGCTATAAAAACCTGACACTTAAATTTCAATTTTATAATATGCATTTTTAATGTTGCCTTTCTCCTCCTGATTTGTTATTCATAATTTGTTGTTTTTTTAATTAAAATATCGCCCTCTAATATTTTTAAAAGAACACAACTCCCTTCTGAACTTTAAAAGAAAACATTTAAATCTTTACAAATTCCAACATTAGAACTCTTCATCATCCAGCCTGAAAATAAATCCCAGGAGTTGATTTCCAAACAGCCCCTGTGTAAAGAGAGAGAGAATCAGCAGTGGGTGAGCAGGAGTATCGAAACTATCCTTGCATTGCTTGGTGTTGGGAGACTTTTAACACCCCACCATTTTAAAAGGATTTCTTGTTCCTTCCACTCAGGGTGTGAAATAAGGTGACAGCTGGGATTCACACTTAATCTGCAAAAGTTAATTTTCCCTTAGAAAAATGGGTGCCCATAACTGACAACTTGTAGAGGACTGTGAAAATGCTTTAAGATGTAAGTTGAATGTTTGGGCCACTGGCGGACAGTGTTAAAGATGCCGTTTTTAGCCAGGCTGGGAGACAAAGTCAGCCAGCTCATACAAGGCACTACATGAGTTGGTTCAAAACACAAGAGGCCATTGGAGTTTCCTTTTCATATACAGCACACGGATGAGCAGACAAACACTCTAGCTTCAAGATTGCCACAGGTAACTAACTGGAACGGCATTAGAACCAAGCACCCACCCAAATCATGAGAGCCAGCATCAGGAAGGATGCTTGGTCTGAACAGGCATGGGCATGGAGGGTGTCATAGTGTGGTAGTTGATAGAAAAGAATGTAATAACCCTGGTGTGTGACTATAAGGGTGTGGGTCATGGGAGTAAAAGAGATTAAGGAAGTGAGAAATTGAGGTGCTTGTGAAGTAACAACTATCTATAGGATAAAATCCCCTAGAAAAAGTGGGTAGGGATAGAGAGCAAAGTTGGGAGTCAGGTGCTGAGCCCCTTGAGAAAGGAAGGAGAATGTCCTGAGGGCTCAGAGATAACTGCTACCTGCAACTGGATTGGATGATGTAGCTGGGTACAGATTGCTGAATGATTTTGGCAGAGAGAAGTTTAGAAGTAGGAATTAGGAGCAAGGAATGTTCTGACTCCTAGATCTATGTGTTAGGGGAAGGGGAAATGCTCATGAGAGAAAGTACACCAGGACTTAGAGAGTTTGCTGGGATGCAGGGTCTTCTAAAGATAACTAGATCTCTGAGAATACCAAAGGATAGAAGGAGCATGAGGGAAAGTACAGGAAAATGAAGGGAAATATGTTAGTGACAGAACAGGAATTCCAGAGGATACAATAGAAGGGCTTGGCAGAACAGAAAGGAGTCATTGGAAGGATAAGGCTGAGGTTGAATGAGGATGAGAGAATGAGAACCTACTGCTTAACTGAACCAATTGTGTTTTTGTTAGTGAACAAAACACAAGCAAAGTGGAATCTCACGTTGGCTATAACTTTCAGTCCAAATAGGATGATTGTAGATATGTGAACTGATAAAATATTATTTTTCAAAAGTTTCTTTCTTTCTCATATACATAAGGATACTATCAATAGTTGTGCATATTTTTCTGACAAACATTTTGTTGAAATAGGAAAAGATATGCATTAGTAGTTATTAATATTTTCTTGGCCACTATTTGAGGATGGGTGTAATTACAAGTTCTGTGATATCTTTTCAAACATTTACTATGCCCCCTTTTTCAAATATCTTGGTAATTGATCCCTCAATGCCCTCAAAATCATATCACATTCAACAAGGACCACCTCAGGGTGACATAGTCTAGTCTCCTTGCTATTCCTGTGTTTTCTGCAATGTTAAGCCCATTTTCATGTTTAACATGTATCAAAGAGTGATATTAGATTCTAATTGTAGTTTCTCTATCTTCCTTGACAGAGAAAAGACATGAAAATGCTTGTCAAATTTGCCATAATTGAGTATTTTTCTTCTTAAAGTTTTTAAGTTTTTACTTTAAGTACCCTTGGGATGATCTGATTTAGTTGGGTCTTACAGTAAACTCCTAGTAAATTTGTTCCTACACACACACACACACACACACACACACACACACACACACACACACAAACACACTTGCATGTACGCATGTTACCTCCCTTTGTTTTATGAGGTGATACTTTTTCTAACCTCCCACTATTGACTTCCATCATATTTCACTAATCTGTTTTATTTTTGTCATATATTTCTGCTTAGTAAGGAAATCAAGTGCTTACTAACCAGGAGATTGATGTATATCAGTCAAACTTACTAATAAATAAAAGTAATCTATGTCTATTCTTTTATCTATTTCATATCAGTATCATTTTAACATGTCAAGTTAGAGTTGCTTCAGTCATACACCATACTATCTTCTAAGTTTAATTGTTTCTTCTAATGTTGGTGAGTTTGAGCTTTCCTTTATCAACTCAGAGGTCTGATCATATCTAGACAATAAATTTAAAAAATTACTTCCATTCCAGTAATTGGTTGTTTACTATTTATTACAAATCAGTTTCACTTTTGTAGTCCCATTTGGAGCTTATTCGTTTCAATTTTAAAAAATTTTAATAGTATATAAGTATGACAACTTTTTGTAGTCTATATTTTTGGTCTCTCTCTTGTTTTACTCTTAAATCATGTTCCATTTCTCCCTGCTGCTGGTGCCTCAACTCTAAGGTTACCTTCCATCTGCATGCATCTGTATTTAGAGAATATGGCTTGCTTTTGCCTTTCTTTGTATCCCTGGCATTTAGCAAAGTGTCTGACACATAGTAAGTAATAAATGTTTGTTTGTTGACTGATTTATTTTTCACCACCCTCTGACATGTTTAACTTTGAACTGAAGTTACTAAATATTGAATATGATATAGGTTAATTTAATATAGAAGGTCTCATTGAGTTCTTTCAAAAATTCCTCTGCCTCTTTATCCTCTTTATCTTCATGGTGTTCTTTTTTCTTTGTAAATGTATGTCATAAGAACATGAGACAAAGGCCAAATGTCACAGGGAATGGTGTTTCTTGACACCATTGGACACACCATCCAGACAATTTTGCCAATGTCATCAAGTCTTTCAGCTGAAAGAGAACCTGAGGACCATCTTTCTATTGATCAGAAATTTCCTTTTGCCTCCTGGTTTTACAGGTAGTGAGAATGTCAAGGTCAGTCTGATTTCATTCCTCCTGAAGTATTTCCACACTTGCCTCAGTTGACAAGAATTGCACATGGAGAGTGTCAATCAACCAGTCAATCAAACAAGCATGTATTTCATATCTGCTATATACTGGGCACTGTTAGGCATTAGGGATTTAAAGTCTTCAATGAAATAGTCCTTGTTCTCAAGCAGCTTATATTCTAATAGGGAGAGATACCACATGGAAGACAGTGGAGACAGGGAAGGGAGTCTGGTCTGAAAAGTCAAGGGGTTACAATGACAGTGATTGAAAAGTTATTTCCAGAAGTAGTGGTGGTTCTGATTGAATTACAAGGCCCAAAGAAAGAAGTAGAAAGTGGGAATACTATGGGAATCCAGTGGCTACATAGAAAAGAAAATGGCACTGATGAAAGGGTTGGGTGGGGTTTGGTGCCTGGGTAAGCAGTGTGAAGTCTCACCAATCAGAACAGCTCCATCCTCAATATGGAAGTTCTTATTTGGAAAATGAACTACCAGTAGGGGCAGCAACCTGACTTGTAGGGAACGACCAGGGTGAAGAAACATGAGCAGGAGAGTCATTTCCCCCAACCTCAAACTAACTTGTATTTATTTTGTGTATTTTTTGCATTTACTGAAATGTCTATGTCTTTTTCCCTGCTAGGATGTAAGTTCCTTGAGAACAGGGAATTTAACATTTCTGCTTTGGTTTTTAGCCTCAGTACCTAGAACATTACTGGACTATATGCATCACTTAGTCGATGTTTCAACTGGCAGAGTATGTTCCAGAGACAGGGGACAGATGGCCTTTGGGAACAAACAGAGAAGTAAAACCTCTGAATGTGGTTTGGGGGAAATCACTAATAATCCCATTTGGCTAGAGTGTCTTCTGTTTGAAGGGGACCAATAGAATTTGGGTTGGAAAGATTCAGTGATGAATATTTAGTATTGAGGAAGTTTGGATTAAATATTAATTTTTTGGTATGTCAATAGATGCATGATTTTTTTTGTGTAGGCACAATCCCTCCTGTATCATAGACCCATACCTTCCTGTGCCTTGCTACCTGGCCAGAGCTTGATCTCACTGCTAAAATTCATCCTCTCCACTCTTCACCAATACACACACACACATACCACATACTCATATATACATGCAACATGCATATATACATACCCACTATATACTCACACATACATACAGACCACATACTCATACAAACACATAGCACACACACTACATACTCATACACACACACACACACACACACTCATACACACAAGCATCCTGGCTTGTGATGAGTTCATGTGCTGTGCTAGGCATGTGCTCTTGAGTTTCATCCCCACTTAGCAAGGCTGCTCCTGAGGTGACAGACATCCAGACTTTCCAGAGGCCTTCCCAGCTCTGCAGGACCTGCCCCAGCATGGGATCTACTGGCAGAGGGTCGTCTCCACACCAT
Source organism: Notamacropus eugenii (assembly GCF_028372415.1). NCBI lineage: Eukaryota > Metazoa > Chordata > Mammalia > Diprotodontia > Macropodidae > Notamacropus > Notamacropus eugenii. The sequence continues at coordinate 284,898,086 of NC_092872.1, read as the reverse complement.
CAGGAGGCACTGGAGTAGGACTTTAGTGGAGGCTTAAATATTTAAATAGGTATAAATATTTAAACATCTATTTTCCTTCCATATGCCATATTTACTGTTTGCATTTCTTTTTTTTTTTTTTTTTGATTCAAGCAGGGAGCTGTTTGAGAACCAGGACAGCATCTGTTTGATTGGGTCCAGGCAGGCCCTAGCAGTGTGCCCCATGCAGGAAGCACTGAATACCCCCTCCCTGAGAGTGATCCTATGGACCTCTCATGACAGAGTTACAAGAGGCCTTCAAGATCGTCAAGGGGACTCCTCCAACTCTTACACTGAAAGAAACTGAAGACAAGAGAGCCTGTTGAAATGACCTTCCCAAAGTCACACAGTCAGCCAAGGCACACAGAGCCAGGGCTAGGAGCCAACATTCCTCTCAAGCAATGGGATCTGTTTTCCTTCCAATAAAATACACTTCTTCTCTCCTTATAGAATCAAAAAATCACAGAGCCCCAGGTTCTCAGTGTTGGAGGGAAGATTCTTCTGCTTACTCACCCCAATGACTAACCACAATTCAAGAGGATAGAACTGATGGAAAAGAACATGGGCTCCCTCATACCAGAGAAATGAAGGACAGAATAAAGAATAAGAATACATTTTGGGTTGATGTTTGCTCCACTTGACTGTTCTTATCTAACATATGATCTTTCTGTCTCTTTCTCTGTCTCTATCTTTCTCTTTCTGTCTCTGTGTCTCTGTCTGTCTCTGTCTCTGTCTGTATCTCTGTCTTCCTGTCTGTCTCTTTATTCCCCTCCTTCTCTTTCTCCCAATGAGTATAGGGAGGTAGGAGGGAGAAGAAAAAACAATGTTTGATATTTGAAAAAAAATCATAATTTAAAAAAAATAGAATCCCACTGGGGGCAGGAGGGGTGGTGGAATCAAAATGGTGGAGTAGAAGGATGAACCTGTTGTAGTTATCACCCCATAGCCCATATAATACCTGTAAAAAATGACTCTAAACAAATTCTAGAGAAGCAGAAGTCAGAAAACGACAGAGTGAAAGAGATTTCCAGCCCAAAGCAGCCTGGAAGGCTGACAGAAAAGGTCTACCACACTGGGCTCAGAGCAGACTGAAGCTCAGCCTTAATCACATGGCACATCATGGACAAGATCAGAGCAAGCTTCAGAGCGTGGAATCCCAGGCAGCATCTGCAGTTTCCAGATTACTCAACCCACAAACGCCAAAGACATTTTCAAAGGTCAGTGAGAAAGCTCTTTCAGTTGGGTGAGAAAAGAGCAGGATCTAGCCCTAGATCAGGCCCCAGCGTTGTGGAAGTCATTGTGGCATAGTGTGCACTTTTGGAACTCTCGGCCAAAAGACCCTAGGGGAGTCAAGTGGCTGATCTGGATCTCAGCCCTGAGTGACGGCCCTGGGGTAAGGAAGATGGCTGACCTGGTGGAGGCTCTGGAGAGGGAATTCTACACTCAGATTCTAGGTAGAAAAGCTTGTGGTTGCTTGCAAATCAGAGCACAGGCCAGGAGAAGAGTAAAATCCTCTCCCTTGATTGTGCCACATTGGAGGAGCTGAGAACTTACAGGTCCCTGTAGTGTATCCTCCACTTGACAGAGGACTCAAAAGTCAGGTAACTAGCTGGGAAAATACCCCAAAAAAGGGAAAAAAATAAGACTATAGAAGGTAACTTTCTTGTTGAAACAGGTATTTTCTTCCATCCTTTGAAATGAGGAAGAACAAGGCATACCATCAGAGGAAGACATCAAAGTCAAGGCTTCTGGATCCAAAACTTCCAAAATAAATATGCAGTGGTCTCAGACCATGGAAGGGCTCAAAAAGGATTTTGAAAAATCAGGTAAGAAAGGTGGAAGAAAAATTGGGGAAAAGAAATGAGAGCAATGCAAGAAAATCATGAAAAGTGAGTCAACAGCTTGCTAAAGGAGACACCAAAAAATGCTGAAGAAAATAATACCTTTAAAAGTAGACTAACTCAAATGGCAAAAGAGGTCCAAAAAGCCAATGAAGAGAAGAATGCTTTCTAAAGCAGAATTAGCCAAATGGAAAAGGAGGTTCAAAAAGCTCACTGAAGAAAATAGTTTTTTTAAAAATTAGAATGGAGTAGTTGGGACACTAATGACTTTATGAAAAATTAAGAAATTATAAAACAAAACCAAAGGAATTGAAAAAATATCAGACAATGTGAAATATCTCATTGGAAAAACAACTGACATGGAAAATAGATCCAGGAAAGACAATTCAATAATTATGGGACTACATGAAAGTCATGATCAAAAACAAGATCCTAGACATCATCTTTCATGAAACTATCAAGGAAAATTGCCCTGATATTCTATAACCAAAGGGCAAAATAAATATGGAAAGAATCCACTAATCACCTCCTGAAAGACATCCAAAAGAAAAACTCCTAGGAATATTGTAGCCAGATTCCAGAGTTCCTAGATCAAGGAGGAAATATTGCAAGCAGTCAGAAAAAAAACAATTTGAGTATTGTGGAAATACAATCAGGATAACACAAAATCTAGCAGCTTCTACATTCAGGGGGTCAAAGGCCTTGGAGTATGATATTCCAGAAGTCAAAGGAGCTAGGATTAAAACCAAGAATAATCTACCCAGCAAAATTGAGTATAATACTTCAGGGGAAAAAATGGTTATTCAATGAAATAGAGAACTTTCAAGCATTCTTGATGAAAAGACCAGAGCTAAAAAGAAAAGTTGACTTTCTAACACAAGAATCAAGAGGAGCATGAAAATGTAAACAGGAAAGAGAAGTTATAAGGGACTAAATAAAGTTAAGCTGTTTATATTCCTACATGGAAAGATAATTGCAACTCTTGTAACTTTTTTCAGTACTAAGGTAGTTGGAAGGAAAGGAAAGGAAAGGAAAGGAAAAGGAAAGGAAAGGAAAGGAAAGGAAAGGAAAGGAAAGGAAAGAGGAAAGGAAAGGAAAGGAAAGGAAAAAGGAAAGGAAGGAAAGGAAAGGAAAGGAAAAGGAAAGGAAAGGAAAGGAAAGGAAAGGGAAAGGAAAGGAAAGGAAAAAGGAAAGGAAAGGAAAGGAAAGGAAAGGAAAGGAAAGGAAAGGAAAGGAAAGGAAAGGAAAGGAAAGGAAAGGAAAGGAAAAGGAAAGGAAAGGAAAGGCAAGGAAAGGAAAGGAAAAGGAAAGGAAAGGAAAGGAAAGGAAAGGCAAGGAAAGGAAAGGAAAGGAAAGGAAAGGAAAGGAAAGGAAAGGAAAGGAAAGGAAAGGAAAGGAAAGGAAAGGAAAGGAAAGGAAAGGAAAGGAAAGGAAAGGAAAGAGAAAGGAAAGGAAAGGAAAGGACCTAACTAGTAAACCCCAAATTAACTGGGCATCCTAATTAACTGGGCATCCTATGGCAATCCAAATTTACCTTCCTTTGGATAGGAGAAGGAAGGGGTAGGGACACTCAGCTAGACAGGTAACTCAGTTCCTCCTTTCCTGTCTGACTCTGCTCTCTCCTTCCTTCTCCTATCTCCTTCCTTCTCCTATCCAAAGGAAGGTAAATTTGGAATGGTCAGAGGATGCCCAGTTAACTTGGGGCTTACTGGCTAGATTCTTTCCTTCCCTTCCCTTCCCTTCCCTTCCCTTCCCTTCCCTTCCCTTCCCCTTCCCTTCCCTTCCCTTCCCTTCCTTCCTTTCCTTTCCTTTCCTTTCCTTTCCCAAAACCTTAAATCTACTGTACTCTGAAGCCTATAGATTGTACCACACTAGATCCTACCTGCCCAAGCTCCATTTAAGGGCTGTTTTCTGGACACTCTTGGCTTAAGAGTGATTATCAGTAGTAACTGTTGCTGTTTCCCCTCCCAGCCTGATTTAGTTATTTTTCTTTGCCTCATTAAAGGAGCCAACCCCTGACTACTTCTTAAACAGGCCTATTCACTGAATAGGCATTACCTCACTCTAAGTGAGTACTGAATACACCTTGGCCTAAAAGGGCCAAGGTTTCCAAATGCATCCTGGGTCATCTCCTGTCATCCTGATGAATATCTGGTCACTGGATCCAGATGGCTCTGGAGAAGTGAGGCCGGTGGCTTTACACTGCCCTTCCTCACTCAGAACAAATTCAAATGCAAGTCATGTCATAATTTCTGATGGTATGGTCTTCTTCAGCAATGAAGAACAAATACAACCACAGCAACTGTTGGAGGGATTATAAACATATTGACAGAGGGCACAGGGTGAGTTGAATATGAAGGAATGACATCTAACAAAACAAAACTAAGGGGTGAGCAACGAATATATTAGGAGAAGGAGAAAAGGAGAAATAGAATGAAATAAATTGACTGTCCCATAAAAGAGGCAAGAAAAAGTTTTTCAATGGAGAGGAAGAGGGGGAGATGAGAGGGAAAGAGAGAACCTTACTTTCATCAGAATTGGCTTTAGGAGGGAATATCATTCACACTCAATTTGGTATGAAAATCTAACTTACAGAGCAGGAAAGTAGGAAGGAAGGGATTAAGCAGAGGGGTGGGGAGATGATAGAAGGGAGGGCAAATGGGAGGAGAGGATAATTAGAAGTAAACACTTTTGAGGAGGGACAGGGTAAAAAGGGAAAATAGAAAAATGGGGGGTAGGATAGGATAAATAGAAATATAGTTAGTCCTTCACAACATGATTGTTAGGGAAGTGTTTTGCATTACTACACATGTGTAACCTAAGTTAAATTGCTTGCTTTCTCAATGGGGGAGGTGGGGAGAGAGGAAGGGAGAAAATTTGAACTCATAGTTTTAAAAATGAATGTTAAAATGGCTTTTACATGCAACTAGGAAATAAGACTTACAGGCAATGGGGGTATAGAAATCTATCTTGCCCTACAAAAAAATAGAGGGGAAGGGGATAGGAGAAGGGAGGGATGTGATAGAAGGGAGAACAGACTGGGGGAAGTGGTAATCAGAATGCATGCTGTCTTAGAGTGGGTGAAGTGGAGAGATGGGGAGAAAAAAATGGAATTCAAAATCGTGTGAATTAATTAATTAATTGATTGATTTTAAAAAAACTAAAATTTGAAATAATAAAGAGTTGAACTATGAAGGTCAAAAAAGGGCTAATTATCTCATACAAATGAGGAATGAAAGGAAAAATTAATACAGAAGGAGTAGTAGGGGGAGGGCAGATAGTGCTGAAAACTTACTGTTATTGGGAATGTGTTAAAGAGGGAAAATATAGATATAGATGTAGATGTTGATGTAGAGATAGAGAGAAAGAAAGAAAGAAAGAAAGAAAGAAAGAAAGAAAGAAAGAAAGAAAGAAAGAAAGAAAGAAAGAAAGAAAGAAAGAAAGGAAGGAAGAAAGGAAGGAAGAAAGGAAGAAAGGAAGAAAGGAAGAAAGGAAGAAAGAAAGAAAGAAAGAAAGAAAGAAAGAAAGAAAGAAAGAAAGAAAGAAAGAAAGAAAGAAAGAAAGAAAGAAAGAAAGAGAAAGAAAGAAAGAAAGAAAGAAAGAAAGAAAGAAAGAAAGAAAGAAAGAAAGAAAGAAAGAAAGAAAGAAAGAAAGAAAGAAAGAGAGAAAGAGAGAGAGAAGGGAATGAAACTCTTCTAAATTCAGAAAGAAATAAGAGGGCAAGGGGATAGGATGGAGAGAGAGGATAAGAGAGGGACACTTAGAGGAATGTGTAGGTTAAAGAATAAGAGGGCAAGGTTGCAGGTGAAAGTAATGCAGAGAAGTGAGGAGAGATAGGGCAAATAGGGTGAGAAAGATAATGAGGAAAGATAGGAAGGAGGAAAATGCACAAGTGATTATAGCTTAGAATGGGAATGGGATGAATTTACCCATAAAATGGAAAGTGATAGCAGATCAAATATTGAATTCAACAATATGTTGCTTTCAGGAAATGCTATTAAAAATGAGAGATACACACAAAGACAAAATAAAGGTCAAGAGTAGAATTTATTAGGGAAAAAATCAGGGGTGGTAATCATGATCTCAGACAAAGTTAAAGCTAAAATAGCTTCCAAAAGTGAAAAATAGGGAAACTGTCCTGTGTTATCGATATTATTCAATATGGCTTTAGATCATTTAAAATAACTAGATAGCATAAAATACCTGTGTGCATGCCTGACAAGACAGACACAGGAACTATATGGATACATACATAAAAAAATTTTTATACAAATAAAGTCAGATCTAAATAATTGAAATAATATTTATTGTTCACAGATAAGTAAAGCCAATATAATAAAAAATGACAATTTTACCTAAATTATTTATTCAACGTCTTATAAATTAAATAATTAAAACACTTGTTTTACTGAGTTAGAAAAAATAGTAACAAAATTCATCTGGAAGAAAAAAGGTCAGGAACTTCAAAGAAACCAGGGAAAAAAATATATAAAGGAAGCAGATTCAGCAATATCTCACCTTAAAGTATATTATAAGGTGAGAGCATTGTTAAAGTGTAAAATGGATAATTTTGATTAAATTAAAATTATCTTGTATAAATAAAATCTGTGCTACCAAGAATATAAAGAATGCCAAAACTTGGGTAAAACATCTTCCATAGACTATTTCTCAGAAAAGATGTAACTGGGTTGGAATATTGCTGTGGTGTAGGAAATGATGAGCTAGTTGATTTAGAAAAACATGGAGCACTCTTCGTAGTGGCCAAAAACTGGAAATCAAGGGGATATCCATCATTTGGGTAATGGTTGAATAAATTATGATATATGAATGTAATAGAATACTATTGTGCTATAAGAAATGATGAACAAGAAGACTTCAGAGAGGCCTAGAAAGACTTACATGATCTGATGCTGAGTGAAAGGAGCAGAACAGGGAGAACTTTGTGCACAGCAACAACCACAGTGTGTGAGTGGTTTTTCTGGTAGACTTGGAACTTCATAGCAATGCAAGGACTTAAAAAAAAATTCCCAATGATCTTCTAAGGCAAAATGCCCTCCACATCCAGAGAAAGAACTATGGAAATCAATCAGAGAGTGTAGCAGATCATTTTTGTGTGTGTGTATTACGTTTTGGTTTGGTATATGTTTTCTCCCATTCGTTTTAGTTCTTCTACACAGCATGACTATGGTGAAAATGTATTTAATAAGAATGTATGTGTAGATCCTATAAATAATTTTATGCTGCCTCAGGAAGGGAGGGGGGAGGTGTGGGGTAGGTAGGGGGAAAAAATCTTAAGTTTTATGGCAGTGATCATAGAACACAAAAATAAATAAAATTTAAAAAAGAAAATATAAAGAAAATTAGGGTAAGGGGATGCTGAAATGTGGGTAATAGGAGATATAAACGGGGCAGAGACTCATAGGGGAGTTTAGGTGTTCCAGATAGGCTGTAAACCCTGTGGTACCCAGCCAATGAGGAAATAGAAAAGAGAAATATGAATCGGGAAGAGGGAATCAAAAGCTATGTATTTATCTCAATGGGTGTGCCTACTTGTTAGACACCTTCTCTTGCAAGAATGTTAAAGTCCTTCTTAGCTCAAAAAAAAGAAAGAAAGAAAAAAGAAAAACATAGAAAGATTTGAACATATGAAGGAAGATACTATCCACCTTCAGAGGAATGAATACCAAGGGGAAATAAGCACAATAGAGTCTTACATGTATGTATACGAATGTATATGTGCATATGTGTGTATGTTTATAGATGTCTATGAATATGCATGTGTATATATCTATGTATGTGTATATGTATATATATGTATACATGTATATATACATGTATATATGTATGCTTTTAATTGTAGCCTTCTTTAGGGTGAGGGAGAAGTGGGAAAAAAATAAAGTAAAAAGTGTATAGCAGAGAACAAAAGAAAACCTACAAGGAAGCTAAAAAAATCTGGCTATCTTCAAAAACAATGCTAATATTTATCATATAGGTTTTCTTGAAATGGAAATGTGTTGTTTTATATTGAATCCTCTCATATTCTGCTGTGTACATGATATTTTTTCTTTTCTCAATTTATATTTAAATTTAAAATATTTTTTTAATTACAAAAAAGGAAGGGTCAGAGATAACACCTGAACACAAGTGCTCCTGATGCCATGACTACTATAACATGTTGCTTCTCAAATCTGGCTGTATGTATGCATGCCCACAAAATCAGTTTGCCTAGTTACTCCAGTCATTTCTACAATCCATCATGCATGAATTGCCTTTGCTGACAGTACTCCTCATCCACCATGAAGGTAGCCCAGGTATGTAGGTTATTCCTACCCTACCTACTCTTCTTTCCAAGCACATGGATCTGGTCAAAGCCTACCAAAACAGAAAAATAAGGAGGGGAGGGAGGGGATAGGAAAAGGCTGTTCAGCAACTACAAATAATGAAGCCACACATAAAATGGCAAATGTACTGGGCAGGAAGCCCAAGTCCTGGTTCTCCCTTCAAGACCTCCTTGCCATGTTATCATTTAATTTCTCTGGATCTTCTAGTTGAGTCTTGTTTGTCCCCATCACTCACTCTCTTGTAATATACTTATTTGTATATGTGTCTCTGCCCAAAATCCTTCGAGTAAAGTTGGTCTTGCGTCCTAGAATGCCTGACCAGAAAAGTAATAGCACCTATAAATGCTTCTTCATTTATTTAAGAGGTTATAGTATCTACCCACTTAAATAACAGTTGGTTAGATCACAGTGCACGATGGAGGGATTCAAGCTGGTCGCAGATTGGCAATGGCATATTTCCAATGATGACTTGCATTCAGGTCTGAGACATCATCAGAAATATGTATAGTCATAAAAGAAATTGGGAAAGCAGTATACTCATTTCAAGTGATGTTCTATTATGTACAAAAAGATCAAAGGTTTAAGGAAATAATCACATGAAACGTGAAGGTGTGGTTAGGTGGCAATCTGTGTCAATGGAGAGACTATCCTTATGAATAAATTAACTGATTCATGAAGTATTGCCATGCTGGAGTTTGTAAAGGTATTCTGAAAACCAAAAAACAACCTGCAAATATAAGTCATTAATTACAACTAGTCCTTCAATGGATTGGTGACCACATTACTAGGTGTACTCCCTCTAGTCATATCAATCTAAGCCAATGTGCACCTTCTCATCCTAGGTAATTCTTATACATATCTTCCCATAAATACTACCCAGAGGACCCACCCAATTCAATGAAGATTTCTTTTGGTTCATTTAATATTTCATGGATCCATATGCAACACTCAATCATCCATCTGTTATCCATCATTCAGTAGATGACTGCCATCTTCTCCATCTATCTCTCTGTCCACCCTAGCCTGACAAATCCTCAAGGCCATTAGTATAGCTTCTCAGATGAAGCCATTGTTAGTAACATGCTACAGCCCAGGGGAACTGATCTGAATCTTTCCATTGCCCTTTGGGTACTTACAGGTGTGATTTGTCTATGACTGTGGTATTCCACCATTCATGACAAACAAGAATAACTGAAAGAATATTAGAGTTAAAAAAAGGGCCTGTGGGAGAAAAGAGCATGTAGTCTAAGACCATTCAAACACTTTACAATGTCCCAAATGCCATTCCACCAGGCCCCTTCTCCCTATTCAATCTGAATTGAATTTATTCTCCATTGTAAGGACTTTCCCAAGAGACCTAACTTCATGTATTGCTTGATCACATGCCTGTCCTACAAATCTCTATCTTTATAATGAAGATCAGACTTGCTAAGTCTGGAGAAGTTCATCAGAAAGCTAAAGATAGGGGAAGAATATTCCAGTCATATCAACTTCCAAGGATTATCATCCAGGTTCTGGAGTGGCTGCAGTCTGCTTTGGTAGAGGGTCTCTCACAACAACAAAATTACCAGTCTTTGAAGTGTTGGTTCTTTTTCATTCATTATCCCTATTGTTATTATAACAGGATTTGGTCATTTTTTTCCACAAATGAAACTCCCAAATATTGATTTCCTTGACAACAGCACTCAACTTTTCCCCAAACCTTTTTCCCTCTTCTTCTTCTTATTTTTTTTTTATTATTATCCAGGCATATTTAACAGCAACTGGCATTTCCGCCTTATTTGAGCGAAGTTTACCCAGAAGAATGACAGACGAGCATTCTCTTTTCAGAGCAACAGTGTGAGATAAGCAGAACTGTTTATTCACCTATGAGGAGAGAGAAGCTGGCCATGGCAGAATACTACCTCTGGTTGCTAAGAGAGAACATTATAAAATTTGACTCAGGTCTATTGAGTCAGAGAAAATTCCTTGGAAAATCTAACAGAGATTACCTTGTGTGGTGCCTGATGAAGAATTGAAATGGAAGGAGAATTGCCTATACATCAAAAAACCATAGAATCACAGAAACAGGGAGTAGGAAGGGACCTCCAGAGCCACCTAGCACAACACAGGCACCAAGAAAACCCCCACTATAACACACTTGAGTGATGATTTCCATGCCCTGGAGCTAGAAGACCTTCAGAGATAAGGAGCCAACCCCTTTCCAAAAAAATTTATTTCAATTTAGGAAGGTTTCAATTGTTAGGAAGGCTTTTGTAGGGGTGAGGGATCTTCCATGACATAAAATCAGATTTTACCTCTGTAACTTCCCTCTTCACTGGGCTTCTGGGGCCAAGGAGAATATCTCACCCCTCCTGACTGCATCAAGTCTCAGGACATTGTTTCTTCTAAATGAGATCCCCTTATCTACATACATAGAAAATAAAAGGGGGGGGGATGATGAACAGCTATTTCTAGATTAGGAGATAAAATGAAATGAACAATGTATAGAGCTGGCCTTTTGGTACCTAAATCTTGGATAGATGCTAAAGATAGTCAATGAATTAGGTGTGGAATGAGTGGGAGAGAGGGCTAGATGGCTTAGGGAGAAGCATGCAGTGCTTTGAATGATCCAAACATCCTCTCTGAAACAGACTCCTGTCTTTGATATTAGCATCCTTCTTGTAAAGCTGTTTGGCTGTCAGTCACAGAATCTCGTAGTTTCAAGAGGACTACAGTTGTGGGCCAGGCAAACAGCAGAGGAAAAGTGGACAGTGGTCATAGATAGGCTACAGACTGTTATCAATGAAGAATAAAAGGTATCCTTAGAGAGATGTATAATGGGAAAGGATGTATGAAGGACAAGCCATGTAGTAAAAGAAAGGAACAACTAGGGTCCAATAGTGTCTCCCAAAAAATTCAAAAGGTGCAGAGAAGGTTCTTACTTTGTTAGGTGGACCTTTCTGTGAGCATCTATAATAAGAACAAGAACTCCACCGAATGAGGCAGCCTGGTTGGTTTACATTCTTTACTTTTAGAGAGAAGTCTTACATGTGCAAAATCATAGATCCATCCAAGCAGCTAAGTTTCCACATAGTTAAAATATCTCTCAGTCAAAAGAATTAGAATTTTGCTAACTAACTTTGTGGCAAAGAATGGATTACATAGCTTACTTATTTATCAGATACATTTTCACTTTTAAATTAATTAAATTTGAATCTCCAAGGCACTCTTCCTCTTGCCTTTAATTTGTATAATAAAATCAACACATGGAAGAAGTTTAAAATGTGCTGGAAGCACAAACAAGAGAATAATTATAAAATATTTCCTTCATTTTCCCAAATTGTCAAACTCATCCATCTTGAATATGAGAAGTAGTCAGAGCAGAAATCATAGGAATTTAAGATTCAGGGATTTTGAGATAGAAGGGAGCACAGGTACCATGTAGTCCACACCTCTCTTTTTACAAAAGAGGAAACTGAGACCTAACTATCCTACTTCTCTAACTTCCCACAAATAAGCTAATGACAGAGCAAGAATGTGAACCCAGGTTTTCCAACACCTCAAGCAACTCCAATTCCAGGGTTCCCTCCAATACACCTCACTTCTGTGACTTCTGGGTAGTATTTCCTCCAGGTTTCAATGTCAAACATGAAAAGTATGGACTGTTGATCCATCTGTAAGTCACTAAACACTATGTCTTCATGGTCATGGAAGAGAAACTTGGTTTGGAATTATAACCAGTATTTCATTCTTCAAATGTACATTTGTTTGAGAATGGCAGCAAAAGTGGACTATCCAGCCATACAGGAAAGAGCTATTTTGTCTCAGAGCCCGGGGCCTTGGATTGATTCTCTGAGAGAAATAAATGGGACACGAATAAATATAACCTCTGGGCTGAAAGGGTGGCTTGGCTGTGGTCTGCACTGGAACAGAGATTCTTCATTAAAAGGAGAGGAGAGACCCCTGAAAGGATGGGACAGATGAAGCCCCCACAGAAGACACAAAGAAGCATTCACAATAAGAGAATCAAAGCAAAAAATACCTTCTGGGAGCTTACTGTGCTCTCTACCATGAAGGCCTCCAGTTCCTATGAATGAAAAATCAAGGACTGACAAATTATAAGGGGAATATAGAGTACCTTTGGCTTCTGTATGTTTTATTATTATACATGATTTGCATTATAAATATCTCAGAAAATAAATTCTGGAACTGAACTTGTATTTATTTCAGCTATAAAGAAATGAATGGTCAGATCTGTGACATATTTGGGATGACATGGACAGTAGTCATCCAAAATGAGAAGGTATTTACTCATCTGAAAAAAGAGGAGGTTAGAAAGAAGGACCTTTGAGTCCCTTTCCCATTGTCCTTTTATAATCTTAGGATTCTATGAAAAGTTGTGATCAGGAGGACAGGAAGAGATGGAGAAGAAGAAGAGAAGGGCAGAGAGAGACAGAGAAACTTGAAACTGGCCCATTTCTCCTGATTCTACTCTCTGAGGCTAAGCAGAAAAAATATAATCTGTCTTCTACTGAAAGTTCTCTGGATAAATGAACACAAATTTAGCCTCTTCTTTCCCAAGTTAAATGCCCCATTTCCCCCAGCCAATGTTTAAAACATGAACAGAGTTTCTTCATCACCCCCTCCCCATTCTGGTGTCTTTTTCTTGATTTCTGATTGATCAATGTCTTTTCTAAAATGCAGCCCGCAGAATTAAGTACAACATTCTGTATATGGTCCATTCAGGACAAGTGTATCACAGATCTTAACCTGGTACAATTCCTAATGTATCCTTTGATCTCATTGTCTTTCTTGACTGATATAACTACTAATTGATTCACGTTGATTTCACATTCCCCTAAAATCCAGATGCATGGCTCTCTGGTCATGACTTCCTCCATCTTGGACATGGGAAGTCATTTTTTTTTCACTTATTTATCTCTACTGATGTTACTCAATTCAATCTAGTATTCCAACCTATCAAGGATTAGATCCCCATATACAATGGGATAGCTTGCCCTCTTGGATTATATCATATGAAAATTTGACAAACATGCCAATTACGCATTCATACAAGTCATCGATAAACCTGTCAAAATCAAAGGGCTAGCACAAAGCCCTGAACCACTCCCCTGGAGACCTTCTACCAGGTTGACACGGAATCATTAGTGACTTCTCTTTGGATCTGACCATTCAACCAATTCTAAATCTATGTAACTCTGCTATCATCTAACACACATGTGTCCACATTTCTGGAGGGATCAGGAAGGGGAGACAAAAACTAAATGAGCCAAGAAGACAAAGGAGGAGCTTTAGTATGAATTTTATCAGATAAGGAAAAACAGATGGAAACTGGCTCTTCTATGCATGATGGAGAGATGACCATAAGACCTTAAAAAAAAACTAAAACCAACTTACTCTGTAAAACCAACATGCTTTTACTCTGTTAAACCAATACTGTTCATCTTTCACCTATTCTATTTTTTTCTCAATATGGAAAGGAAAAAAATCTCATTAAGTTAGGAAATCTAACTTCCAAATAAATAGTGGATATTAAAAACAGAGAGTCCAATTAGGTGTGGAACTGAGAGGTTCTTGTGTTTTATTTATTTTTTTACGAGGCACAGGTTTATAACACAATGGACTGTGTAATTGCTTCTTTTGAAGTTTCTAATCATTTTTTGTAAGATCAAGTGAAACTGACAAGCAAGGCTATCGGAACAGCGACTCCATACAATAGTGACACTGGGGACATTCCCAAGCCTGCCCCAGTGGTGGTAGTGGTGGGGGTGCTGTTAATTGTTTCCCAACTTCTCCAAAACATCCAGAGAAGGAGGGAGACTCCTCCAAAGATTCCTCTGAAATAAAGGATGAGGTCAGAATTCCAAATCTCCCACAAACCATTTGTCTGTGAATGTGTTATCAAAATATGAGCTATCCCCCTTCAAATATATTTTAAACAATGTTAATGTATTTTCACATGTCATCTTTTGACAGCTCCACCACACTCCCTAGTCAGCCACCAGGGAAATTTACATGCATTTGAATTCACCCTGCCAAGCACAGGCATCCCACACTGACAGCCCATTTAACTAGGTGATAAGTTAATCTGTACGATGTTTGATAGATTTCTGTCTTTGCTGGAGCCACAGTTTGCAAAAGTGATTCAGCTACAGTATTTGCAAACTAGTCGTGTTTCAGCTAGCAGCCCCTGTGGAAGGCAGGTAGTGTCTCCACTCACCATCCCATCTGGCCCCTCCATTCAAGGAAGTTTATAATTTTCATTCTGTGTTCTATTGTAACCAACACTTCCTTCACAAACTACAAGGCCTTTGTTTCTTGTCACTTTGTCCTTTCCTTATTCTCTACAACAGGCAGTATTATGGAATAGAAAGAGCCCTGACCTGCAAATTGGGAGATCTGACTTTCAGTGTCCTTGGGATGACTCTGGATAATTCACTCCAGTTCTCTGAGTCTGTTTCCATGTTATAACACCAGAATGATAAGACCTACCCCATCTTCCTCGAAGAATTATTTTTGAGGAAGAAACATGGAAAAGTCTAGGTCATATTCCTAGATGATGAAATAAAGTTAGATTGGTACTAATTGAGATAAGACATCAGTAAATATATTTTTAAAAATTAGTTCACAACTTCTGGTGCCAAGATAACAGTGTGAGGAAGGAGCCTTCTGAATCCCTCCCAAATTCCCCTCCAAACAACTAGAAAACCACCTCAGAATTGGTGTAAGAGAAGAATAGCAGCTGATCAACCTCTCAGGAAAGATCTGGGATGGGAGAAGAGTGAGGTCTAAGAGCAGAAGCAGCTAGCCTCACAGCAGGGGGCCTATAGCAAGGCTCCAAGCCTGGGGTAATTCAACCTTCCTGCAAACCAACAGACACCTGGGCAAGTGAGCAGTCTGCCCAGCACAGCAAGGTCCCACTCCTAGCACGAGCCATCAGCAAAGCCTTTATCCATTTCTGACCAGTGGTAAAGCCTTGTCCTAGGATTGGCCAACAACAACATTTCACCAGACTGCACCCCCTGGCACCTCCCAGCAGAGACACCCTGTTCCCGTAGTAACCCAGCAGCAAGTTCCCACTCCTGGAGCAGACCAGCAGCTGAACCTGCATCCAGAGAGCAATGGGGATTACCCCATCTCCCCCAGCACATGGCAGAAGGGAAACCTCTCCTTCAGAGAAAACAAGCAACCAAGTCCTGAAAATCAGTGAAAGCCAGCATAAAGACCCAGAGCCTCATCACAAAAAGTTCAGGATAGTACAAGAACAGAGCCCAAATCTCACATAAAAACATCAAATCACACTCAAAAAAAGCCAGAAAAATGAGCAAAAAAAAAAATCAAAAAAAGAGCTTGACTATAGAAAGTTGTTATGTTGTTAGGGAGGATAAAGGCATAAATTTAAAAGAGGACAATAGTGTCAAAATGGCTACATGTGAAGCCTCAAGGAGAAATGTAGTTTGTTCTCTGGCTTAAAATGAATTCCTATGAGAGCTTTAAAAATATTTTTAAAAAGGAAATTAGAGAAATAGGAGAAAAACTGAGAAAAGATGTGAGAGTAATTCAAAAGAATCATGAAAAAAGAGACAATAGTATAGGAAAAGACATATAGAAATTTACCAAGGAAAATAACTCCCTAAAAAATAGAATTGGCCAAATGGAAAAGGAAGTACAAAAGCCCACTGAAGAAAATAATTCCTTAAAAATTAGAATTGAACAGGTAGAAAATAAGAGACATCAAGATATGATAAAATGCAATAAAAATGTAAAAAAATAGAAGAAAATGTGAAATTTCTGATTAGAGACACAACTGGCCTAGAAAATAGATCCAGGAGAGATGATATAAGAATAATTAGACTATCTGAAAGCTATTATGAAAAAAAAGCCTAGAAAAACATCTTTTAACAAATTATCAAAGAAAACTGTCCTGATATATTAGAACTAGAGGCAAAATAGAAATTAAAAGAATCTACTGATCACTGCCCTGAAAGATATTCTAAAATGAAAACTCCCAGGAACATCATAGCCAAATTCCAGAGCTCACAGATAAAGGAAAAAGTATTGCAACCAGCCAAAAAAAAATTTAAATACTGCAGAGCTATAATCAGTATTATGTGGGATTTGGCAGCTTCCATATTAAAGAACCAAAAAACTTGGAATATTATATGCTGGAAGGCAAAGGAGTTACGATTACAACCAAGAATCACCTGTCCAGAAAAACTGAATGCAATCTTTCAGGGGAAAACTTGATATTTAACAAAATAGAGGACTTAAGCATTTCTAATTAAAAGACCACACAGAACTGAATAAAAGAAATCATCTTAAAATACAAGACTCAAGAAAAACATAAAAAGGTAAAAAAGAAACAAAAAAGAGAAAACATAAGAAATTGAATAAGGTTAAACTGTTTATATTCCTATATGGTGAGATAATACTTGTAACTTTTTTGAGGGGAAAGGCAAGGCAATTGGGGTTAAGTGACTTGCTCAAGGCCACACAGCTACTAAGTGTGTCTAATGTCTGAGGCCAGATTTGAGCTCAGTTCCTCCTGACTCTAGGGCCAATCCTCTACTCGCTATTGCCCCCAGCTGCCCCAATATTTGTAACTCTTAACAACTTTATTATTATTTGAGCAATTAGAATGAGTATATATAGATATAGGGGGTGAACATAAGATGACTTTGATAGGATAATACCCAAAAAAACAATACAAAGTGGTAAGAAATTGCACTGGAAGAAGGAAGGAGGAGATTGAATGGGGGTAAATTATCCCACATAAAAGAGGCATGAAAGAACTATTATAATGTAGGGGAAGATGGGGGGCACAAAGCTAAAATCTTACTCTCATTAAAACTGGCTCAAAGAGGGCATAACATACACACTTATTTGGATACAGAAATCTATCTTACCCTATAAAGAAGTAAAAAGGGATGGTGATAATAGAAGGGAGGGCAGACTGATAAAAGGGAGGGTTTATTAGAGAAGATAATGATTAGAAGTAACACACTTATGCAGAGAGGATGAGTAGGGTGTAAGAGAGAAGGCGGGATAAACGAGGAAAAATGGATGGAGGTAAATAAAGTTACCAAAACTATAAATGTAAATAGGATGAAGTCACCCATAAAATGGAAGTGGATAGCAGAATGGATTAGAAACCAGGATCGATTCACACAGAGCAAAGGTAAGAGGCTGGAGCAGAATCTATTAAGCTTCAGTTAAAGCAAAAAAAACAGGGATAGCAATCATCATCTCAGACAAAAAAGTAGATCTAATTAAAAGAGATAAAGAAGGAAACCATATCTTGCTGAAAGGTACCATAGACAGTGAAGTTGTATCAATAGTAAACATATATGCACCAAATGGTATAGCATCTACATTTTTGAAAGACAAGTTACTCAGCTTGTAACAGGAGAAAATAGATGATAAAACTATACTAATGAGGGACCTCAACTTTCCCCTCTCAGAACTAGATAAATCTAACCAATCAAGAAAGGAGTTAAGGAGGTGGATCAAATTCTGGAAAAGCAAAATATGGATAGCTCTCTGGAGAAAATTTAATGGGAATAGAAAAGAATATACCTTTTCCCGGAACCTATACAAAAATTGACCATGTATTAAAGCATCAAAATCTCACAACCAAATGCAGAAAAACAGAAATAATTCTCAGATTATGAGGCAATAAAAATTATATTCAATAATGAACAAAGAAAAGAGATTAAAATTAAATGGAAATTAAATAATCTAATCCTAAAAATCTAAGGGGGTCAAAGAACAAATCATAGAAACAATAATTCCATCAAATAAAATGACAACAACAAAAAAATATGAAAATTTATGGTATGTTGCCAAAGTGGTACTTAGGGGAAATTTTATATCTCTGATCGCTTACAACAATAAAATAGAGAAAAAGCAGATCAATGAATTGGACATGCAACTAAAAAAACCAGGAAAAGAACAAATTAAAAATTTCCAATTAAGCACCAAATTGGAAATCCTAAAAATAAAAGGAGAGATTAATGAAAATTTAAAGTAAGAAAACCATCAGTCTAATAAATAGAACTAGAAGCTGGTTTTATGGGAAAAAAACAATAAAAAGATAAACCACTGGTTAATTTGATTTTTTTTTAAATAAGAAAAGCAGATTACTAGTATCATAAATGAAACAGGTGAATTCACCAGCAATGAAGACGAAATTAAGATAGTTGTTAGGAACTATCTTGTCCAATTATATGCCAATAAATTCAACAACCTAAATGAAATAGATGAAATCTACAAAAATATAAATTACCCACATTAACAGAAGAAGAAATAAAATACTTCAATAACCCAATCTTAGAAAAAGAAATTGAACAAACCATCAGTGAACTTTCTGAGGAAAAAAAAGCCCTAGGACCAGATTCATTCACAAGTGAATTCTACCAAAAATTTAAAAAACAATTGATCCTGATATTATATAAACTATTTGGAAAAATAGGTGAATAAGGAGTCCCAGCAAATTCGTTTTATGTTACAGATATGTTGCTGAAACTCAAAGCAGAAAGAGCCAAAACAGAGAAAGAAAATTATAAATCAATTTCGCTAATGAATTTTGATGCAAACTTTTTAAATAAAATACTAGCAAAGAGATTACAGCTAGATATCATAAGGATCATACACTATGACAAGTGAGATTTATACCAGGAATGCAGTTCTGGTTCAATGTTAACATAACTGACAGTATCAATAACAAAATAAACAGAAATTATGTGATTATCTCAAAGAATGCAGAAAAAGCCTTTGACAAAATACAGCACCCATTCCTATTTAAAAAACACTAGAGAGCATAAAAATAAATTGAGCTTAACTTAAAATGATAAGTAATATTTATCTAAAGCCATCAGCAAGCATTATCTGTAATGGAGATAAGCTAGAAATCTTCCCAATACAATCAGGGGTGAAGCAAGGATCCCTATTACCACCTTTATTATTTTATATTGTACTATAAATGTTAGCTAAGGCAATAAGAGAAAAAATAAATTAAAGGAATTTGAATAAGCAATAAGGAAACAAAACTATCACTCTTTTCAGATGATATGATGTTACATTTAGAACATCCTAGACTCTAGGACTTAGAGAATCAACTAAAAAACTACTTGAAATTATTAGCAAGTTTAGCAGTTTCAAGATATAAAATCAACTCACAAAATCACTAGCATTTGTGTATATTCCCAACAAAGTTCAGCAGCAAGAGAAAGAGAAATTCCACTTAAAATAACTGTGGACAATATAAAATAGCTGAGAATCTATCTGTCAAAACAAATGCAGGAACTCTATGAACACAACTATAAAACACTTTTCACACAAATAGAATCAATTCGGGTTAGGATTAGGGTTAGACATATGGGAAAATATTAATTGCTCATGTGCATGCTCAACCAATATAATAAAAATCACAATTCTGCCTCAATTAATCTATTTATTTAGTGCCATACCAATCAAACTATCAAAAAAATTATTTTATAGAGCTAGAGAAAATAATAACAAAATTCATCAGGAAGAACAGAAGCTCAAGGATATCAAGGGGATCAATGAAGAAAAATGCAAAAGAAGGTGGTCTAGCCATAACAGATATCAAACTGCATTATAGAGTGACAATTATCAAAACAATCTGGTTCTGGCTAAGAAATAGAGTGGTGAATCAGTGGAATAGATAAGGAGCAAATTATGTTATAGTAAATGACCACAGTAACTTAGTATATACTAAACCCAAAGACCCAAGCTTTTGAACCAAAATTTCATTATTTCACAAAAACTTCTAGGAAAATTGGAAAGCAGTATGGCAGAAGCTAGGTATATCTCACAATATCTCATACCACATGTCAAGATAAGGTTAAAATGGGTACATGGCTTACACATAAAGGGTGATACAATAAGCACCTTAAAAGAGTATGGAATAGTTTATCTGTCAGACTTATGGATAAGAGAATTTAGGACCAAAGAAGATATGGAGAGCATTACAAAACGTAAAATAAATAATTTTAATTACATAAAATTAAAAAGTTTTTGCACAAACAAAACCAGTGCACGGAAAGCAGAAAATGGGGGGGGGGGGAATTGTAACAAATATCTCTGATAAAAGCATCATTTCTCAAATATACCAAGAACTGAGTCAAATTTATAAAAACCTAGTCAATCCTCAATGGATAAATGGTCAAAGATATGAACAATTTACAGACAAAAGTAGTTTACAGACAAAAAAAATGAACCCTTCCTATAGTCATCTGAAAAAAAATGCTCTAAATCACTATTGATCAGAGAAATTCAAATTAAAACAACCCTGAGTTACCATCTCATATCTGTCAGAGTGACTAATATGACAAAAAAGAAAAACGTTGGATGTTGGAGGGTATGTGGGAAAACTGGGACACTACTGCACTGTTGATGGAGTTGTGAAGTGATCCAGCCATCCTGTAGAGCAACTGGAACTATGCCTAAAGGACTATAAAATTGTGCATACCCTTTGATCCAGCAATACCACTGCTAGATCTACATCCCAAAGACATTCCCCCAAAAAGGGGAAAGGACCTATATGTACAAAAATATTTATAGCAACATTTTTTGTGTCACCTAAGAACTGGAAATCAGAGCGAGGGCCATCAATTGGAGAATAACTAAATAAGCTTTGCTATATGATTGCAATGGAATATTATGGTGTTATAACAAATGACAAACAGAGTGATTTCAGAAAATCCTCAAAAGACTTATGTGAACTGATACATAATGAACAGAACCAGGAGAATGTTGTACACAGTAGCAGCAATATTGTTTGATGAAGAATTGTGAATAACTTAGCTCTTCTCAGCAATGCAATGATCCAAGACAATCCCAAAGGACTCATGATGAAGCATACTATCCACCAGAGGAAAAAAATGATATTAACTGAATACGAACTAAACATGCTATTTTTCACTTTATTTCATTTTTTTCTTTTATTCGAATCTTGTACAAAATGACTAACATGGAAATGTTTTACATAATTGCGCATGTGTAACCAGCATCTTATTGTTTACCATCTCAGGGAAGGGAGGAAAAGAAGGAAGGATAGAATTTGGAATTTGAAACTTTAAATGAAAATGTTTTTTAAAATAGTTCACATCAACATAGACCATTCAAGTGCACAAAAACTCTTTCTATCCTGGATAGACAGTATAGATTGTCAATAATATTCCCCCAGCTTTGAGTAGGAGGAGGGTAGGCAGAGTTATTTTTGGACAACTACACAACGGTTTCAAACTATGTTGCCAACATCCTTCTTTAGAACCTTTCCCCTGGCAACACTATACAGTTACTAATACTGAAACATCAGAATCTCAGAATAATCAAAATGGGGAGTGACTAAAGGATAATGGAAAGACACATGGTTGGGCTAAGTAAGCTATAGTAAATGATCAACTGTCTTTTACTTTTTTTGTATTCACAATGCTTAACTTTCAGTGCCTAGCACTTATCAACTGACTGACTTAATACAGGTATTTTTAATAGTTTCTTAGTGACTCCTTAGTTAATTGTTTATGCTTTCAGAATATGACTGCTAGGACCATATATTTTCCCCTTGCATTAGGATTTGGGCAGGCATTGACTGGATGCCGCACTCCCATGCCTGGAATGCACTCGTTCCTTCTTTCAGTCTCTTAAAAATCTCTAACTTCCTTCAAAGTTCAGGTCAGATGATACCTTGGACATGTTTGCATTACTTACGTATGTATATATACTTATCTTCCTTAATATAAGCTCTTGGGGGACAGAGACCATTTCCCTTTTCATCTTGTCTCCAGGACCTAGGATAGTTCTTTTCCACAAAGTAGATGCTTCATAAATGCCTGTTGACTAATATAGATGAACAGCATCAAATTAATGGATCTATTGAAAAACACATCAAACAGCTTCATCTGGTGGCATTTTTCTCCAATGAAAACAAACATCACTTGGATTTGATAAATGTAAAATTATTAGTATAAACTAAGGAAAAATTGAGACTTAAGCCTTCAAGTTGAATCTAGAGATCAAATTAAAGCAGTGGGCAAAGGTAGCACTTATAGATAATTTGGCTTTCTCTAGGCACAAAACTATCAGGGGAAAGCTGTGTCTGAATACTTAAGGAACTAATCAGTGCCCTGAAATCAAAGCTTAATGAGAAAAACCCATTTAAAGTAATCTATTGGATAGTACCAATTTTAATGCAGACTTTTGGATCAGAAAATGGAAGACAAGATTTGAAAGGTATTCTAGCAAAATCTTAATGAAACATGATCCATCATCCTAATGAATATGAAGAGATTCTAAAGAAATCCTCAGAACACATGACAACCATGTTAAAAAAAACTTACAGAATTACTTTGGGAACATGCAAACATCACCTCCTTCAAGTAATAGGAAAGGATTAGCCATTCCTATGCATGTTTATTTTTATGCCTCTTCAAATTGTTCAATGCAGATTATGAAAGAAAATGGTAGAAACTGTGGAGCACAACATTATCAATTGCAAAATTTAGTTTCTACTGAAAGACACGATCCAGTAACTACAATAAATGTTCCAGAAGCTCACTGCTTTTCATAACTTAATAGAAGACAAGTCATCACACTACAAATACAGACCCCCAAACAATTCTTTAGAATTCAGCAAATAAACTACATCTAGAACAAGATCACAAATCTGTTGCCCACAATTGACTATATAATATCAACCCATAAACATTTTAACATAATTTTCTTAACAATGCAAGTCATCATATTTAATCACCAGAAGCTTGTCTCTATAATCATCAGTTTCTTAAACCGTCAACCTCTTTTTATCTGCTGTCTCTTTCCCTACTGCCTTCAAACAAGCCAAACTCTCCCTCATTCTTAAGCAACCTTCATTAAACTTTACTATCCCCTCAAACGATAATCCTATATCTCTCCTATCTTTGTCAACCAAATGCCTTGAAATTCTGTCTATGTTTGATATCTCCACTCTCTCTCCTCTTTCATTCCTCAACCCTCTGCAGTTTGTCTTTTTATTCTATCATTCAAATGAAATTTCTCTATCAAAATTGTCAATAATGCTGTTAGATTTGAAACTTAAAATAAATTAAGAGACAATGGACTGAGCATGATTAATTTATTAGTTAAGCTGGCAGTAACCAGTGACCAAAGACTCTGAGGTAAAGCTCAACAGCCTTAATATAGTTTGGGGCAGCGCAGAGTTGGGTAGGTGGGGAAGGTAATATGATTGATTACATAGTAGACAGCATCATTAGGTGACAACAACAAGAATGATTATTTTAAAGAAAGTGAGCTAGCACACCCACATGAGGCTACTGCCCATCCCTCTATGACAATTAAGGAATGTGAATTATTTCACGAGACTCATCAGTTTCTTATAGATCTTGTTAGTAGACCTGGTTTAGTAGACTCCTTGGTGCTAGAAGGATCTTTTAGGAAGATAAGACTCTCCTTAATTTTACAAGGACAGGCATGGATGAACAATATGCCTTTGGGGGATGATAACAAGTTAATTTGCAACTTTAAACCAACTCAGAAAAATTTGACTCAACTGTAAAATTAATATAACATAAAATCAGCCAAACTCTTACAGTAGAAACTAGAGATTATGTTAATTTTGATATTTTCAGCCTTAACTGTCATATCAGATAATCTTTTTCTCCATCATAATGCTTCTTGACCTATCTACTACATTTGACACTGTGAACCACTCTCTCTCACTGGCTACCTTCCCTTCTGTGGGTTTATTATGACACTAATATCTCCTGGTTATCCTCCTTCCTGTCTGATCAGTCCTTCCCATTCTCCTTTGCTGGTTCCTTAACCCTATCATTCACATCAAAACTCCTAACTTTGAGCTGTCTTCTCTTCTCTACACTTCTCTTCTCCTTCTATACTTTCTCTTTTGGTAACCTCATTGTATCCCATGTGTTTAACTATTATCTCTCTCGCAAATGAATTCCAGATCTATAATTCAATCCATCTCTCATCTGAGCTTCAGTCCTGGATCACCAAGTGATTATTAAAAATTGTATTGTGGACATCCAGGAGACATTCTAAACTTAACAAGTCCAAAACCAAGCTCATGATCTTTCCCCCTAAACCTCCCTCCTCTTCCAAGTTTCCCTATTGCTACTGAAAACATTTCTGTCTTTACAATATTTCTGAAACAATCTCAATATTATCCTGGATTACTGATTCTCCCTAACCTCATGTACTCAATAAATGTCCAAATGTTCATATTTTTACTTTCAAACAAGTTTTGCATCTAACCCTTTCTCTCCAGTCACATTGCTAACACCCTAATTCAGGCCCTTATCACATCACTTAGTTATTCCAACAGTTTCCTGGGTGTTCTCACCTCCATGTTCTCACCTCTGTAGTACGTCTTCCACATCCTGGCCAAAATTATCTTCCTTAAACATAAATCTGGCTATGTGACTCCCCTACTTAACTGACTCCAGTGGTTTCCTGTAGCCTCTGGGATAAAACAGAAACTGCTTTGTTTAGCTTTTAAAGACTTTTACAATCTGTCCTGAACCTGTCTTACCAGCCTCATTGGAAATCATTTCCCTTTGCAAATTCTGCCATCAAAGCCAACTGGTCCTCCCTCTGTTTTTCACTCCTAACATCTTGTCTCCAAGTCTGTGCCTTTGTATTGGACTGAACCCCCACTCTTTCTTTGCCCTCCCTGCTCATTTCTATCTGTCTTCCTTCAAGATGCAGCTCACACACCACCTTCTTCTATATAAAGTCTAATTAAAAGCCTTTAAAATAAAGAAATCTTTACTTGTAATCTCTAAATTACATGGAACAAAAACTTTTTAATATGCAAAGACCAACAGAAGAAATCAAAATCATTTGGGATTTACACAAATTGATACAAAGTGAAGTAAGTATGGCTAAGAAACACTAAACCCAACAGCTACAACAATGAAAATAGAATGAAAAACCATAAAACTATCAAAAATGAATATTGCAAAATTATCAATCAGCATAGCCACAAAGGATAGATATAAGACCCCTTCCTTCTACCCTTGTAGAGATAGGAAGTCCATGGCAGTAATGAGAATGATAACAACACCAATAAGGAGTCACATCTTCCTGGTATCTTAATGTCTGAAAAGGGCTTTATGTAATACATACATACATATATATATTTATGTATACATATATGTACATATATATACCAACATACATACATACATACATACACACACACACACACATATATATATATATATACCAACTGTAGTCAAGACAAAGCACAAGACTAGCACAATTTAGGCCTAAAACTCTAACCAACTGAAATGGCCTCAAAGAAGTTGTCTGAGCAAAAGAAATAAACAGGGGATCAAAAGTCAGCATTTATTTGGTACCTACTACATGCAAGCCACTGAGGATTCAGAGACAAAAGTGAAGCTTCCTATGCCTTCAAAGAGCTTAAAGTATACTGAGAGAAAACTATATTAAAACTATATATAATATGTTCACATATATGAGGTATGTATGCAACAATATGTATGCATGTATATACATATATGCAATGATGTCATTGACATGAAGTCATTGGTCCTCTTCAAAAATGGCATTATTTATTGAGTGGTAGACTGGCTTAGTCAGACCACTTTAGAGCAATCACTCTGTTGGCAATCTGGAGAATGGACTGAAACAGGGAGAGACTTGAGTCAGGGATACCATTAAGGAGGCTGTTGAAATAATCTCTGTAAAAAATGATAAGGATTTTACCTGGGGTGCTGAATGGATGTAGAGGATGTTACAAGACTGGAAAAGGCAAGTTTTGGTGATGGATTGGATATGTGGAATTATTGGATGGTGATGAGTCAGAGATAACCCATATCTTGAGGAGTTGGGCCACTGGAAGGACAATGGTGTCCTTGATAGTAAGAAGTAATAGTAATAACTAGCTGGAAATTGGTTAGATCTTGAGAGGGAGAACAGTGAGTTCAGTTTTGGATATGCTAAGTTTCAGGAGTTGACAAGGCATCCAACTTGAAATAGACAATTGGAGTTACAGGATTGGAGTTTGGGAGAGATGCTTTTCTGTTGAGAAGGTTGACTATGTAGCTTCTGGGTCTCCATTTCCTCATTTGTAAAATGAGTGACTCAAGTTGTATAATCTCTGAGGTCCCTTTTATAAGCCTTTTAAGTAGGGGTATCATTCATTCTTGGGTTCCTGATATATATTCCTAAGTAAATATTATTTCTTTCTGATCTAACGGTCCTTGGGAAAAGGGCTGGATTTTCCCTTACAGGACCTAGGTTTGAACCCTGTGTCACTGGATCATAGCACCATAGATTTAATCTAGAAGAGACTTCAGAGGTCATTCAATCCCGTTCTTTCCCCATTTCTGAGATGAGGAAACTGAGATCAGAGGAAGTGAAGTGATTACTCGGAATCGCACAGATAGCAAGTAACTGGGACCAGATTCAGAACCAGGTTTTGTGATTCCAAATCCAGTATGTTCCTTCCACTCTCTGCTCCTTGGGTTCATCCCATCCCCCACTTTAGGCCTCTGTTTCCTCATCTGTAAAATGAGGAGATTGGACTAACTGAACTCCAAGGTTCCCTTTACGTCTAAATTGATGATCTTATGATCTCTAAGGTCCCCTCCAAGGTGCTGTGATTGGTCAGGTACCTTTCAATTCTAAGCCGTTATGCTTAAGGTTTTGTGACAACCTTTTTATAGTGTGTATGAGCTCTGTGGAAATTCGGCTGATACCAGTCTCTTTGGAGCCCTGAGTAAACACCTCAGTCCTTTCTCATTGCACTCATGCTGGCAAAGACAGATGCATCCTGGACCCAGAACTGTCAGTACGGTCGTCCAAATCCAAGTTTCATCTGCTCCCGCGGTGCACACCTGTGGCTTGTTGGCGGTGGTGCTGAAATGAGCTATTCGGGAGATGGTGGAGCCCCCATGGAGCCACATGGCTGGCCCATGCTCACAGAGGTATTTAGCACAGGTGTGCCTGTAATTGTGATGCATTAGAAGATCTCCCAGTGTGCAATGGGCCTAGCAGTGCCCACCTCCACCTGTGAGCAGAAGGCTGGCAGGAGCCGGGCCTGTACCCACCCCAACAGCAGGACTTACCCAATGCCCCAGGTGCAGGTTTCTCACCCTGATTTTACCTTAGAGGATGCTCAGCAGCCAAAGAGAACTCAGACGCCTGCTCAGCTCTCTTTGGTCCCTACTCCCTTCAAGAGGTGGAGTGGTAGAATTATTTGAAAAGCCCTGGAAGTGGCATCAGACGTTGGCTGGAGGAAAGTGCATGAATTCATAGGTAAATTGAGTGACAGACTTGAGCATCTTTAAAGGAGTTCAGACAAGGGAGCTGTCAAGGGGTTACAAATGCCCTCATAGGAAAAGATGAAGGCAGTCCATCAGATGAGGGGGAGCAAATATACCAGCCCAGGGGGTTGGGCAAGAAAAGGAAAGACTGAAAGGAACCTTAGACATCACCCATTCTAAGGCCCACATCTTACAGATGGGGAAACAGATTCAGAAGCTTCTCAGTGAGTTTGAGACCTGAAATGAACCTGAGACTCCCCCTATTTTACAAACAGGGAAACTGAGGCCCAGAGATTTTTCATCAGATCTTAGACATAGAAGGAATTTGGAAGGTCATCTCAAAAACTCATTTGAGCGTGCATCTAGAGTTGGGAGAGACCACAAAGTTCAAGACCAACCTACTCATTTCCTAGATGAGGAAACTGAGGACGAGGGAGATTTTCATAGAATTTTAGGACTGAAGTGAAACCGAAAAGTTTTCCAGTTCATTCTCCACCATTAGGTGGGGAAACTGATCCCCAGTGTCTTCTCTTGGAATTTTGGTCTGAAAAGGGACTTTAAAGGTCATCCATCTGACACTTGCATTTTATCTGTAGGGAAACTCAGACCTTGGTGTATGACCTTGATTTGCTCAATGTACCATATTTAGAAATGGTCAATGAAGAGTTGGAGCCACCTCTGGGGACTCCCAGACTCTCTCTACCTTACAAGGAAGTTATGAGGGCAGCTGAGGAAGAAGGAAAAGAAATAGAAGGGCAGAAGCAAAGCAGACTTCTTCAACAATTTCCGCAACAAAAACATTGATCTAGATGGAAGACTTTACTGCTCCAGGTTAAGACCATGCATCAGTCAGAACTCATCAGAATGAGACAGGAAGTGTCACATTTCTACATCAATTCCACCATCTGAAGCCACTTATCCTCCCAATGAAATGAGAACTGGCCTTTCTTGACTGTCTTAGACATTTTTCAGGTGCCATCTCTTTGGGGTCCCTCCACAGCCCTAGAAGTCAGGAACTGGAGGCAGCTGAGGCTCACAGGAGTTAAAGCAACTGACTTACCCCTGGTCTCCCAGTTCATAAATAGTGGAGGCAGAATCTGAAACCTAGTCTGCCCAAAGCCAAATGCAGTGCTTCTTCCACAGCTGTCCTGGGTTCCATTTGAAGTCAGTCTTTCTGTAAAGTTCCCTGCCTTAGATGGCATTGCCTTTCTCCCTGGAACCTTCTGAAATGGAGCCTTGAAGCAAGGGTTAAAGATGCCTGTGTGAATATAGTGAGAAGGGAAGAGGGGGCAGCATAATCATCCAATCAACAAATATTTATTGTGTTCCTAGTATGTTCCAAGTGCAGCGCTAAGTATCAGGATTGCAAAGAAAAATGTTAAAATGGTCCATTTCCTCAAGGGGTTTAAATTCTAATGGAAGAGTCAACATATATAAATCAGAACTAACTAGGTAAATCCAAAGTAGATGGAAGGTAATCTTAGAAAAAGGATCTCACTAGCAAGTGGGGTGAGGTGAGGGGAAACAGAAAAGTCTCCTGGGGGGGGTGGGAGGATCTGAGACTTTAAGGAAGCCAGGAATTCCAACAGTTAAAGCTTGTCAGGGATGGTACTTCATTCAGGCTAAGAGAAGAGTCAATGCAAAGGCATAGAGGTGGGAGATTGAGTTTTATGTGCAAGTGACAGCAATTTCACCTTGACAAGGAGAAGAGCCATTTGCCCCTGAGATCAGAACGAAGGAGGATATAGCAGGCGACAATGTCTGAGGGATGTCAAATGAGGAGGAGGTAACATGGGATGCATGAAGAAAGATGAAACAGAACAGCTGCTCTGGTCAGAGGGATAGTGAATCAATTAAGGAGACTAGAGTGATTGCCTTGCAGTAATGAGAGCCTGTTTGAGACCAGGCAACAAATTTCTAGTGGAGCCCAGTCAGCATGGTTTCATGATTTCTTCCAGCTCCATTTGGCAGCATATGAGTGTTTGTGAAGGAGATGGGTTGCAAAAGTAATCCATAGCTGAGGTTTGGCCAGCCACAGTCAACACAAGGTGAGTAACAGATTCAAGAGTGTACTTACAGATTTTTGGTCCCCTTGCAATTACTCCAAGACCTTTCATCAAGGATCTTGGACCCACAGGTTGGAAAATTCATGCCTGGTCCAACTTGTCCATTTTACAGGGCAGGAAACAGGCCCAGAGCAAACTGACTTTCCCAAAATCACACAGCTCATTAGACACAGAGAGCAAGTTTGAATCTAGGTCATCTGACTCTAGCACATTATCAGACATGGCATCTGAAAAAAGAAAATGAGATCAAAATGAGAGATGGTACCAAAAGCAAAGTTAATATGGGCACAACTCTGCCTCAGGATGGCCTGCCACTCTCAGGAGAATTCATCTCTGACATACTTTTTTTATTGATAAGGAACATTAAAACTGTTTTATAAGAGCCATGAAGGGCTCATATGAGGCTAGTGAAGTAGGACTTAGGTATACTGGACTCACTTTGACTATTCACATTCCAGGGGTCTTTCCAGAGGGGAAGGCAGTACATTAGCCTCAATAAGGACAGTGGTACAGAAACATGGACAAGAATTACTCCAATTCTGCTACCAGAGACAGGGTGGTGGTATCACACAACTCAGGTCTCCTACCCAGTCAACAAGCATTTATTAAGTGCTTATTCTGTACTCAGCAGTCTGGAATGAAAAAAAATTCTCCTTTCTTGAGAACCTCAGAGCAGTGGGGCCTCAGAATTGAAAGGGACTCAGGTCATTCTGGGAATAGTAACAAGGCCAAGTCAGGCTAGACACTAACTGCATCAAAGGGTGTGGCTCCTAGGACCCGTGCAGTTCAACTTGAAGAGGAAATAAGAGAGCACCTGCCTTCCTCCTTTTACAGACGAAGCACTGGACACCTAAAGAAAGGAAATGATATGGCATGACATAACATGAGCCAACACGACATGATACTACATGACATGACATGATATGACACAAAGTACCCAAAATCTCAGTGAGAGGTGAGAGTTTTCATCCAAGTCCTAATTCTCAGAAATGCAAGATCTCACAATGCAAAGGAACATCAGGAATCTTCTTTAAAACACCTAATGTGTGTGGCCAGCCAAACTTCCCTTTAAGGCCTCCAAGGTGGGGGAAGTCAGGATCTCCCAGTGCAACCCATTACTCTTTTGGAGAGCTCTGAGGCTTCAGAAATCTGTCCTGGCATGGACCTAAAACGGGCCTCCCTGCAAAACCTTCCCCGCACTGTTCCTATTTCTGGCTTCTGCAGCCTAAAAGAATAAGTCTATGCCTTCTCTCTCATGGCACACCATTAAAGACTTGAGCACAACTCTCTTATCCTCCCTAAATATGCTCTTAATCCACAGTTCTTTCAGACAATAGGAATGAGTCAGGGTTTCTAGTTTTCTCATAAGCCTGATTGCCTTTTCTAAATTAAACCAAGCAAGCGAGCAAAAGCATGTATTAAACATCTACTATGTTCCAGGCACTGTGCTAGGTCATGGATGCACCCTCCAATGTGTGGATTTCTTTCCTGTAATGTGACAGCCTAAACTGAATACTCCTGATGTGCTATGACAAGGACACAACGTGGTAAGACAATTCCATCCATACTTTGTGTGCCCCATGCCTCCAGGAAGCCAAGACAGCCTTCATTTTTCTGCAGTCCACTCCACAGTCTCCATTCATACTAATTTCATCCACCAAAATTTTGAGATCATGCCCTGATGGTCTAATCGTACCATCCCTTTCATATACCCATTGCTGGTTCTTGTTTAATTCAAATGTGAAACTTTACTTTTATGCTTATTCAATTTCATCTTCTTGGAGACAGATTAATGTTATGACCTATGGAGATCCTCTTGATTCCTGATTCTTATTCAAATAGGTCACTTATCCTCTCCAATTTTGAATAATCTGTAAAATGGGCAAGCATTAAAACTTCATCCAAAATGCTAATAAAAGTGTCATATCCAGAACTCTTATTTCCACATCATTTGTGATATTACATCCTGAAAGAGACCAAACAACCTGGACCAGTCAGCCAATAAGTCTCACAAGCCAAGAATATGATGAGTTGTGGGGAAGCCAGTAAAAATCTTTGCCCAAAAATATGCATTCCCAGTTGGTTCAATGGTGCCTAGAATTCCACAACAAGAGCTGGACTCTATCCTTTATACTTATGCAAATAGTAATGGACCAGGTGATGCTTCTAGCTTCTCCTACCACTGGCAACTTGGGGTAAATGATTTATCAGAATCTTTCTTACAGTGTAATGGCAGAGAAGTTGAGGGTGAGCATGAGAACCATCAAAGCTGTCTAAAAACACAGTGAGTTGTTATGCAAGCCACTGGCATCCTTCATTTTACTATAGAGGAAAATGAAACAGAGAGAAGTTAAGGAAACTGTCCAGAGAGACTTTTTTCCACCTCTTCCCTTCATACTAGTACCGTCCCACTGAGATTATTTCTCATTTACTCTGTATTTATCTTATATATCCTAAGTACTTTGCATGCCATGTCCCCCATTAGAATGTCTTCTCTTTCAAGACAGGGACCATATTTTTGCTTCTCTTTCTATTCCCAGAGCTCAGCCCATTCCCTAGCACAAAATAATTGCTTAATAAATAGTTGTTGAGTAATGGATGGAATACCATTAAGTGTCTGAGGTGAGATTTGAAGTGAAGTCATCAGTTAAAAAGCATTTGTTAAGCACCCTGGCACTATGTGCCAGGAACTATTCCTGGCCCCAAAACGTGGAGTTCAATGCTAATCATTTGTCAGGTTTTGTTTTAACAGAAATCTAGTCCTGCTGTATGTTGGCCCAGATACCACTGAGCTACCCTCCATCTCAGAGACTCAAAGAGAAGGGGGACAGTTTGAAAACACTTAGTCCAAGGACAGGGAAACCATGGAAAAGAGCTACAAAATGGGCAGTTGGGGGTCTGGAGACCCCCACATTCTCATTTTCCAGAATTTCTTCCAGATCCATAATAAGAGGAGCCTGGGACACTCCAGTTCCCTCTCCCTAAGGTTCTAACCCAACAGATTGCTACCTAGGAGTATTTTACATTTTCCCTCATTTCCCAAATTGCTCTCATTTGGCAGAGACAACATTTGTCTAATCAAGCTAACAAGTCAATGAAAAACAAAAGAGTCATTGGATCCTAGATCTGCATTGGAAGATACCTCAACCCCATTATTTTTCAGATGAGGACCTTGAAGTTCAGGAGATAATGTGACATGGCCATGCTCACAGACATAGCAAGTCTTGACAATACTCAGATGATCTGTAAGGGATGGTGGACATCACCTTAGCCAACCAATCATTCTTACAGATGCAGTAACTAAGGCTCAGAAAGAGGAAATGAGTTGCCCCAAATCACTCAGCTGGTATTAGAAGGGAGATTCCAGCCTCAGCTACTCTATTCACCCAAGCACAGACATGAATACACATTGTACACACCTTCATCCACAGATTCTTCCCCAGACCCCTAAGGTCAGGGGTGATTCTGCCTTTCAAAAGTCCTTCATAGCTTCCATAAACCTTTGCTTTTCTGAAGATTTCTGGGTGTCTCTCCTGGCATCAGAAGCCCTCTGAATTACATTTTCCTTGCAGTGTGCATGCCATGTTTTTTATATCCGAGGCGTTGCTTTGAGATGGAGCCAATCTGATCTCATTGGAAGTTTATGAGAAAACCCAATATGCTCCTGGCCTTCCGTGGAGGGCAGTTTGGCAAGGACATACCGCAGCCAGATTTCTCCTCGGCTACAGTGCAAATGCATGATGGCGATTTCCTCTATTTTCTCCTATGATGCTTGCTTCCAGGGCAGTCTCAGGGGCTTGGTACTCTTGCCAAAATGTTGATGACATCATTCATATTATTAATAATTACAGGTTATTCACAGATGGATGGACAGATGGACACACAGTGACAGAGATTTGTCTAATCTCAGCAATGCCATTTCCCCCTCCCTTATTTCCCTTTGCCCACAAGTGCCTGATCCCAGGAGGACCAGAATTAATGAAATAACAAAATGCCCACAATCTAGAAATGAAAATTATCTTTGCCATCTTTCTCACTATAGGAGGGAGAAAGGTCTGACACTTACCCCCTCTTTTCCAAGATGGTCTGTGAACAATATTTCTCTATAAGCCCTCATCCTGGTAAAAGACTTGAAGTATCAGAGACATGCCCTTGTCTATCCTGGGACCATCACATCCCATCAGCCTTGATTTGTGGTTGAAAACTCTCTGCAGAGGAAGGGATCATATTGATCCCACTTCCATGGGCACCACAGACATATCCTTCCATGGCCTGGCTTGCTCTGACTTAGTAAGATAGTTTTGGAGTGGGAAGTGTCTTCTCCACCCTATGTTGAATATATCTAAAGCCACACTGATTGAACAGACTGTTGAGATAACAGCAGTGACCTGCTACCCATATTGAATTCCTCTGTGCTAATGGATTGGAGAGAGCAATTCTCACTTGAGTTAAGGAAAATTTCTTGCCTTTGGGCTCCCTGGGTCAGAACGGGAAATACATCCATGCTTTTGGTAGTTTTCTAAGCAAAATAAGTGACAGGAGGAAGAGGAGGGGAGGGGAGGGAGAAAGAGGGGGAGGGAAGAGGGGAGGGAGTAGGAGGAAAAGGGGGAGGAGATGTTGAATAACTGGCACAGTAGAGTGAGAAGTAGACGTGGAGTCCATGACCTGATCCAAAGTCCAGCCCTTCACCTTGCTTTTAAGATAATCTTGGCCCATTTTTTCTAAATGGAGAAAGAGGGCATTGGATTGTCTGATTTCCAAACTCCAAAGCTATGATCCTACTACTAATTTCTCTCATTCATTTTAACCAATAGCATTTATTAAATGTCTACTGTACATCAGGCCCTATGCTAGGGACTACTAAGAATGCAAAGAGAAAAATGAAATAGCCTTGCCCTCAAGGGCAATAAAATTTACATTTTTTTCTGGGAAACAATATTTACTGATTAGTTTTCAGTTTATCATGTTTTGTTCCTTTGTCACTATTTTCTTCAATACAACAATTTCTTGAGTATCTTCCATATACAGAGAACTTTGTTCATGAGACAGAAACTTTAGCTGAGATTGTCCCTGCCTTCATGGAACTAATCTCTAGCTTCCTCTTTTCCTCTGTCGTTTAGATCTTTCTCTCCTCTGCTCCCTCTATCTCCAATCTTTTATCCTTCTCTTTCTGTTCCTCATCCCCTCTTCCTTCTTCCATCATTACCCCTACCACTTCATGCCCAATTGGGCTTACACTCAACTAGGCACTGGAAAGAGAAAACGGAAAAGTAAGACTTCAGAACAACCAGAATAAGGCAGAATTCTCTGCAGCTGGTCCAGCCCGGACTCTTCACGTTAGTTCCCTGTCATTCCCTCATCTGAATTAGGTACTTTTTTTTAATTTTCCTCTCTAGATTTTTTGAGGAAGTGAGTTTGGAACTCTTTCCATATGTAAATCACTGATCTCAGATCTTTTATCTTGCTATCAATAGCCATTAACCCCACAGGCTGAAAAGATTGGAAGGAGGAAAGGCACCTTTTGTGAAATCCTTAGAAGGTCTGTTTGAAAAAGTGAAACTCCTCTGAAGGACGTATTGTGGATAGAGCCAGACCTTCTTTTAAATGTCTCCTCCCTCTCCCTCCACCTCCCTGCCCAACACTTAAGAACATGGTTGACCCTTTTCCCTCCCCTACATTGCTATCACTTTGGTTTAGAAGCTCTTATTATCTTTCACCTAGATTATTCCAAGTCTCTGAATTAGTGATCCTGCCCTGGGTCTCTCCCCATTTGTCAGTCCAGCCCAGTTAGTCAGCCAACAAACACTTATTAAGAACCAACTACATATATGCAAGGCACTGTGGTAGATGCCAAGAATACAAAGAAAGGTAAAAGACAATCCCAGTGCTCAGGAAGCTAGCAGTCTCATGAAGGGGAAAACATAAAAATAACTGCACAAACAAGTGCATGGAGTTATAGAGAGGGAAAACAAGCTATAGAGAGGGAAAAAAAGGAAATGACAAAGGGAAGATGCTAGAATTTGGAAGAATCCCCCCCACAATGCCAGTCATTTATTTTAAGCTTAGATCTGACCAGGTGATTTCCCTACTCAAACAACTCTATGACTTCCTCCAGCCTCTAATATAATTTCTAAGTTTCTCTGTTTAGCTTCTAATACCCATCACAGCTTGGTCCCAGCCTATCTTTTTAGCCTCATTGGACATCAGAACCTATTTCAAAGATTAGACGTTATGAACAGATTGGATTTATACTGGAATGTAGCATTAGTTTATTATTAGGGAAACCATAAATTTAATTAACCATACTAATTTTTAAAATCAACAAAAATCATATGATTGTATTAATGAATTCAAAAATGTTTTCTGACAAAACATATTACCCATCACTGCTAAAACTCTAGAAAACATAGGAATAATGATACCTTTCCTTAAAATAATGAAGTGTATATCTAAAACAAAGAATCTTCATCATATACAATGCAGATAAACTAAAATCCTTTCCAATAAATTCAGGGATGAAACAAGGATATCCAACATCACCTTTTCTATTTGAAATAGGACAAGAAATGCTGAGCCTAGGAATAAGAAGTGAAGAAGAAATTGAGAGAATTAACAGAGGTAAAGAAGAAACAAAACGATGACTTTTTGCTGATATGACGGATAACTTAAAGGACTCTAAAAGAGTCAGCTAGAAAGTTAATTGGTACAATTAATAACTTCAACAAACTTTCAGGATGTAAAATAAAAATCCACATAAATCATTAGTGTTTCTCTATAATACCAATAAAATCCTATAGGAAGGGATAAAGAGAGAAAGTCCATTAAAAATGACACTAACATGTATAACATACTTGGAAGTCTCCCTACCAAAATATAGAGCAATATAGATGCAACTATAAACCATTGTTTAGAGAAATAAAGGCATATTGAAATAATTGGAAAATATTAATTGCTTATGGGCAAGATGAGTCAAAATAGTAACGATAGTAGCACAGAAGTTGATTTACTTATTCTGTGCTGCCATACTAATCAGACTACTCTACAGAACTAGAAAAAATAACAAAATTCATATAGAAGCAAAAAAAAGGTCAAAATTCTCATGGGGAAATAATGAAAAGACATGGGAATGAAGAAGGCCTGACAGTGCAAGATTTCAAACTCTAGTGCAGAGCACTAATTCTCAAGATTTGATGCTGGTTAATAAAATAGAGACCCTACAGAAGAACAGTAAATACAGAACAGACTGCAGTAGATGAATCTCACACCTGTGTCCTCAGTAAACACAAAACCCAAGGCAATGATTCACTCTTCACCAAAGACTACCAGTGACACTGGACAGCAGGATGGAAGAAGTTTGATTTGGATCAATATCTTACCCCTTGAGTTCCACAAGTTACCTAAGTACAAAAGGTCACATTATAAACAGATCAAATGGGGAAAAAATACATCTCAAACATAGGTATAGAAGAAAATTTAATGACCAAACAAGGTGCCAGAGGATCATAAAGGATCATGGATAATTTTGATTACATAAACTTTAAAAATGCTTTGTGCAAACAATTATGATATGGTTTAGATTAAAATGGATACAATTATCTGAGGGGGGAGTCTTTAAAGCAAGTTTCACTGATCAAGGTCTCACTTCCAAGATATATAAAGAAATGATTATAATTTATAAGAATAAAAATCATTACCTGCTTGAGTATATGAATAGGCAGATTTCAAGGGAATAAATTTAGTCTGTTTATGAAAAAGATGCTCCAAGTCACCAACACAGAAAAACAAATTGAAGCAATTATGAGATTCTACCTCACACCCATAAGATTTAAAAATTAGATTTTAAAATATTTAAAAAGGAAAGTGGCA
Organism: Notamacropus eugenii; assembly: GCF_028372415.1. Lineage (NCBI taxonomy): Eukaryota > Metazoa > Chordata > Mammalia > Diprotodontia > Macropodidae > Notamacropus > Notamacropus eugenii. The sequence goes on along the minus strand of NC_092872.1, from coordinate 284,860,620 downwards.
GGTGTTGGAGGGGCATGGAAACTATTAGATATAATCAAGATAGATATAGAAGAGGTGGAAGGTAATGGGGAGGCCACTAATCTGGGAATGGGGGAAAGAGGGAAAGGGAGACCAAGAAACTTCCTTAAGAAGATGTGATATGAACTGAGTTTTGAAGGAAACTAAGGTATCTGGAAGGTGGAGGTAAAAAGGGAGAGCATTCTAGGCATGGACAGGAGCTGGTACAAAGGTACTCAATTCAAGGAAATGGAGTCACTTTGATTAGATCATAGAGTGGGTAAAGAAGAGCTAAGTGCAAAAGGGAGAGAAGGCCTTAGTTACTAAAAAACTTCTGGCTGCTTCCCCTTCCATTGCCTGTAGAATGATATCAGAGATCCTTAGTCTGGCATTCAAGGCCCCCTCCCCACTCTTCACTGGCAGCTTCTTCTCATGCTAGCCACCTCAGCACAATTGGATGAGTCCCCAAACCCCCAAAGATACTCTCCAGTTTCTCTCTTTGGAGTTTTGCTCACTGTTTTCCACAGCCACCAACCATATTATTTCCTCCACATGTCCTACACTAACCTCTCCACTCTGACAGCTCTTCAGGGCTAAGTTCAAATGCTTCCTTCTCTAGGTATCTTCCACTTATCCCTTACAATTACAAGTGGTATCCATGTCCTTTGATCTCCCTGTTCTTGGGATCACAGGCATCCCAATTGGGCTTCCTGACATCTCTTCCCTCTCCACCCATCCTCCATTCACCTGAAAAGATGATTTCCCTAAAGTGCAGATCATACCAGTTACCTCTGCTATTCAATAGACTTCTAGGGTCAAATACAGAGTCCTCAGCTTGGCTTTTAAGACCCCTCACAACTTGGCTCCACACACTTGTCCAGCCATATTACACATGATTTCCCTCCCCAAACTCTCCAGCCCAACTAACCTGTCCTTCTTGTTGGTGCTCATGCATGCCATTCATCTCCCACCTCTCTACCTTTGTCCTAGTTGCCTCCATGCTGGAATACCCTCCTCATTTCTATTTCCTGTAATCTGTAGTATGCTAAAAGTCACAGGTAAAATGCCCTCTTCTTCATGAAGCCTTACAGAACTCTGCCAGTTGCTCATTCTTTCCTGCCAAGGTTACCTGGTTTTAAATACACCAATCGATGTACATATTATCTCTCCTGTTGTAATGGATGGTCTGGGAGAGCAAGGGGCTTTGGCTTTTGGCTTTGTATCACAAGCACCTTACAAAGGTCCTGACCCATGGTAGCTGCTTACAAATGCTTGGTGATTGATGTGTTCTTTTTTTCTTTTCTTCCATATTTATCATATTTTAATTGATATGAGAAACATAATGGCATTAGTGGTGAGAGAGCTGATCTTTGGGTCAGAAAGACCTGGATTTGTGATCGTCTCACCTTGATCAAGTCATTTCACTTCCCATGGCTCTGGGTAAGTCACTAACACTACAAATTTCTGAATAGTTGAAGATCTGTATTTGGTAGATGGAGTTTTCACGTCAGAATTTCTGCACCCCAGTGAAATCACAGGTCCAGAATACACATCCCCAACATAAAATAAAACAGGTCCTAGGAAAGAGTGACTCCTTCCCACATACCAAAAGTCAAGCCCTGAAACTTTGTAGCTTTCTCTGTGTATTGTTTCTTTGTCCTGCCTTGCTCTCTTAGCTTTGGCAAGGATGGTTTTAACCTCACTACTCTGCCAGTCCACAGGCATCATCCGAGTAGTCATAGAAAGACAAAGCCAAGGCCCGAAAGCGACTCTGTTTCTCTTACTGGTGCTAAGTCATCATCATTCATCTTCTAAATTGGCATCTTCCTCCAAACACATTCATGAGATGGTTGAATGTCGACTCCACTGAGAATCAGCATTTTTTAAAAGACATCTCCTCCTACTCCACTGATTCCTAAGCTAATCTGAAAAAAGGGAGAGACAATCTGCTTGGTTATATTTCTGGAGGTCGAGGTTTGAGAAAAAAGCAGACATTGAAATGCATGAGGAGAAATACATCTGAAAACATAAGCTTGAAATTTCATTCTGTAATGAAACAAATGCCAAGCAGAGGGAAAAATTCTAATCGCATATACAGAGATCAAAAAAGTATTGCATTTCTATGTAAAACAAACTGATTTCTTACAACTTGGAAGGAAATTAGAATTATTCATTCATAACCGCAGAGATAAGATTTTTTTTTATTCTACAAGAGTCAACTAATCCCTATTTTCATCACTGCTTAGAAGAAAGAAGTAGCCAAGCTGCTTCCTTTAGGGACATTACACATCCTGGTTGAGGTAGGAGAGGACAGACTTCACACTGACAAAGAAGCTTTTTACAAAAAGTGAGAAGGGAAAAGAGGTGTTATCATTTATTATGAGCTAAAATTAACTTGTCCCAGATCCTGTCTTGGAAGAAATGAAACTGGGTATAATATCCCCTGTTGTTACCATGGCGTGTCCAAAAGAGAAACAATTAAAGCTTTATCAAATTGGAGATCATCCTCAGTTGAGTCGCCTCTTCCCTGGGCCTCAGTTTGCTGTCTGTAAATTGAGGAGGTTGGATTCACTAAGTTTGAAGATCCCTTTCAGCCCTAAATCTATAACCCTCTGAACCCTAGCCAATGATCCAAGACTTGAAGCAAAAGTCAGAAATGTTGCGCACCCCTCCACATAATGATATTCTGTGAATCTATGTCCTGGGACAAGATTTCAGTCATTATAATTCTCAACCTGACTTGACCAACAGTTGCTCCAAATCCTTTTCCTTGACTCTTCTAGGAAAAACACTTATGACTACACCCAGTGATATTTTGTCCTCAAAAGAAAGGTGAGTCTTTTTCAATCCAAGAAGTTGGAAATTCCCCAGTTATCAGAGCCAGCTGTACAAAGTGCTTCTGATCTCTGATCTTTTCTGTACCTATTTCTGACCTGCTGTTCTCCATATGCAGCCCCCATATCCCACTTCTCTGACTCTCTACTAGCTTTGTCCCCCATTCTAGGGATGTACTTTTTCCTCGTCATTATTCAGTCATGTCTGATTCTTCATGACCCCATATGGGATTTTCTTGGCAAAGACACTGGGGTGGTATGCCATTTCCTTCTCTAGCTTACTTTACAGATGAGTAAACTGAGGCAAATAGGATCTTAAAGTGACTTGCCCAGGGTCACCCAGCTAGTAAGTGTCTGAGGCCAGGTTTGAACTCAGGAAGATGCATCTTCCTGACTCCAGACATAGTGCTCTGTGTACTATGGCATCCCCTAGCTATCTTAGTTTCCTTCAAAGTTTACCTCAAGCACTATGTTCTTGGAACTCTTTTCTGATTCTCCAAGCTGCTAGTGCCCTCTCCCCCATCAGAGTAACCTTGAATGTATTTTGTGCATTTTTAGTATATGCCTGTATACTGTCTTCCCCATCACAGATTAGAAGTTTCATGGGGGAAGGGACTTTCTCATTTTTGTCTCTGTAACTCCAATACTTTGAAATCAAAAAGCATTTTTAGGTATTAATTATGTGTTCAGATCTGTGCTAAGTAAAGGAGACAGAAACAGAAAAGCAAAACCTGACACACAGTAGGTGCTCACAGTAGATTGTGAAATCTCATTTGAGCCTTGAAACAAACTAAGTAAGTACTCTGGAGTTTATTGTCAACATTTTAAAGGATGAGCAAACTGAGGCTTGGCAAGGTTACATGACATCCTCATCATGAAGTAGCTGGTGAATATCACAGAAGGGACTCTGACCTATGGTTTTCTAACTTCAATTCCATCACACCATCCACCATCTGCCCTACCTCCCATTCTATAAGCTGCTAGGCATCTTCAGTTACTGCCTTTTATTCCAACCCATGAGAGGTGTCCAGAACAATCACCCCTGTTTCTCACTCAGAAGCATCATACTATGCTAATGACTTTAAAAGTCAATTTAATCAGACAGAGCAAAGCAGTCTGACTACCTTTGAGGAGGAGTGAGCCCTGCCCCAAGATCCCAGATAACCTCCTGACTCAGGAATAATGCAAAAAGACAGATCTGCGAGAATTGCTGATTGTTTTATGTTTGACTTAAATGCAAATTAGCAAAGGCTTGTTCAAAGGTGGAGGAATAGAGTGGATTTTTCTTGTGAATGATCTGAAACTTCCTGAAGTTGATATATTCATCCCAGTGGGAAGGCAAGCATTAGGGGCAGCTGGAATTGGTCCAGGGTTATTTTAAGGAATTGAAAGTGGCCCACTTGTTACAGCCTTGAAGTGTCCATCAATTGATTCCTCCAGAAGTTGGGGTGGAGGTGAAGACACTCACCTTCCAATGGAATGTGAATCCATTTCTTCTGGTGATTCCAACTTGAGAATTACTCTTAAATTACTCCAGTGAAAACAAGAAAAGTTCTCCAACATGGTCTATAGCTTTCACAGTTTAAATTAGTGACATTCTCCTTGTGATCAGAGACTGGATCACATTGGTCTATCAGAAGGATGGATAGGGACTGGACCTATGACTTCATTAAATGAAGAATATTTGGATAATTAAGATAATAAATTGTCCAACAAATAATTTAATAAATAAGGAATAACGAATAAGGAAATGAATTCCATCTAGCAATGCAAGCTGACACCTTTTCTGAAACTCATCCTCTTAGAGAATGTCTAGGTCACTGAGAGGTTAAATGATTCACTCAGCATCACAAAACCAGTATGTACCCAAGGTGGACCCTGAATCCAGGCCTTCCTGTCTCTCAGGTCTCTCTTTATCTACTCTGACACTCTGCCTCTCTTTTACAAAAAGAATGACCAATAATAAGAGCATAAAACTCTTAGTCAACTAGTTATCTCTTCCTGACTCAGTGAAAACACTCAAGAGCCCTTGTAAAAGTGTTTCCAGTGGAAATCGTATTCTCTTTCTCCAATCCATCCTTCTCATGCCACTTAAATAAACTTCATGAGACATGGATTGACCATGCCTATCTCAACGCATCATTGCACTGCCCAAAAATCATTCATAGCTCCCCACTGACTTGGGATAAAATATCAACTCTTTACTCTTGCATTGAAGGTCCATCATTTGTCCTTTGTGCTCAAAGAGCACCAAAATGACATCACAATATCGGGGTCAGCATACAGTGTCCAGTTGTGGCAGATTATGCCAATATGAACTCAGAAAGTTCTACCACATGTTGGGCAAAGGTAGATCATATGACCATTTGGGACAGAGATGTCTGAATTTGTGCAACTACCACAATTCTGCTTTGCTCATAGAGCACGAAATTTTTTTGATGTGGGAGTGCTGTTGTGGACAGTCCTGTGCCAGTGTCTCCCATGTCATCACAAATTCTTGAGAGTGTCTATCCCACAAGTCTTCTCATTGATAAGGTTTGGAATCTTCATGGGGAAGGGCTTAAAGTTGGTGCTAAATGAGTAGCTGAAGAAAATAAAGATGATGTCTAGCCTGAAGAACTAAAGACTGGAATGGAGTTAGAGGGTGGAAACAAGAGCTGTCTGCAAATTCTTGACAGGCTATGACTCAGACCAGGTATTAGACCTGTTTCATTTGACCCCAGAGAGCAAGAGGAGAAAATGTAGTTCAATGTTGCAAAAAGGCAAATTGAGGCTTGATGTCACAAAATGCTTCCTAAGAGTTAGACAAATCCAAAAGAGGAATGGACTTCAGTGTATGCTCACTATGGTCAAACTATGCTGACCTGTTTGCAGTTCTTCAAATATGGTGATCCATTCTCCATTCCCATGCTTCTGCACTGGCTGTCTCCCATGCCCAGAACACATTCCCTCCTCACCTATGACTCAGTGAGACATGGCTCTCTCCTGATGACACAACCTTCCTGGCAGCCCTTTCTAGCATTGGCATTCCCTTTGACTCACTTGGCTAAGGAATAAGTGAATGAAAAAAATCATTTGTTGAATATTTACTATGTGCAAAGCCCTGAACCAAGAGCTGGATCTGCAAATAGAAAAGTCAGACAGTCTCTGTTCCCAAGGAGCTCACATTCTAATGGGAGAGATGACACATATGTAGTTTTTAGCTGTAAGTCACATGGAAAAGTCTCTTGAGCCTTAGAGTGCAGTGGAAAAACATGATAATACTCTAAATTCAATGCCATTTTCATTGATAAATCGCATCAGTTTCTGATGTTGAACCACTGGACAGGGCCAAGGATGTTGGTAGCAAGAACTCTCCTGGGTCTGCAGTCACTGAGGCTACAGCACCAGGAAGAGCAGTGGCCAGGCTGTATCTCCACATGGACTGCTTCTCAAGGTGACTGCTGCCAACACTGGGTTGGAAGCATCAATTCTCTAATGGCTCTTGGGTCCAGGGCTGTGAGATGTTTTCTTTATGGTCTGTTGGGATATGGTGGTCAAGTTGGTGATGGTGCTTTGACATGTCTAGCATGTGGTTGAAATGGGAAAATTGGAGTACTTACTCCCATGGCACTTCTCAGCTCTCCCTCTAACAATATCACCCAGCAAGCTCTCTTCCTTTGAGGTTCACTCAATCCATATCGACCAACCAAATAAGGTTCTACTAACTGTTGACAACCAACCTCAAGGTCATTGCTTTCTTTCATCTATGAGTTCAGTACCTCACTGAACCTTCTTCCTTCCTTCATTCATTCATTTCTCTCTTTCTTTCTCTCTCTCTTTCTCTCTCTCTTTCTTTCTTCCTTTCTTCCTTTCTTCCTTTCTTGCTTTCTTCCTTCCTTTCTTCCTTTCTTTCTTCCTTCCTTCCTTCCTTTCTTTCTTTCTTTCTTTCTTTCTTTCTTTCTTTCTTTCTTTCTTCCTTCCTTCCTTCCTTCCTTCCTTCCTTCCTTCCTTCCTTCCTTCCTTCCTTCCTTTCTTTCTTTCTTTCTTTCTTTCTTTCTTTCTTTCTTTCTTTCTTTCTTTCTTTCTTTCTTTCTTTCTTTCTTTCTTTCTTTCTTTTCTCCACAGCTCCTGCCTCCATACTATGGAACTTCCACTTGCCCATTAATATTTCCCCAAACATCCTAACTCCCCAGTTCTCAAGTGTTTCATTTCCCATGACCTACCCTTTCACCCCATCTCAGCTCCACACAGACATGGCCATAACCTTGTGTGATGGCAAGCAAACTAGGATCTTTTGCTGTTTTTGCCTTAGTATAATCAACTGCCTCTGAATGAATCTTGCCTTTATCAATCAAGAGTCTTTACTAGGAGTAAAGTACTGAAACAAGAGTTTCTTTAAGTAGAAACAGTATATGTATTTGTATTGTTAATGTGATTTGGCTTTGAAAACCAAGATGTTGGTGCTTCCCTCTCTGATAACTGTGGTCAGAGAGTTGGATATGTCTTGTGAAATCAGGCAGAGGAAGCCATGTCTGTTGATCTTTTATTTCTCTGTATTTTCTTTGAAGTTCAGGATGCTCGGTTCTGATTCCCCTGAACCAGGTGAATGATATATGTGCTTGGTTAAACGAATGATACCTGTGCTTGATTAAAGTGATTGTTAACCACTTGAAAGTTGCTTTCCTTTTATGAATGCAGATCTAAGAACCTATGACAGCAGGTCCTCCTGTGTATATTGGGATGCTTGCTGTTGCACCTTGATCCTTCCATCACTCACAAATGCATCATTTTCATGATGTTCATGAAAATCTGAAATTCCCTTATTTGATGACAGTCTGTTAGCAATCCATTTTGTCCTCACTGTGATCTTCAGTCTCTTGACCCATTAGAGCTTTCTTAGGATATCACAGCTGCACCAGCTTCCCTTTTCTCCTTTCTCCATCTGGACACTTTAGTGAACCAGTTCAATTCTACACTTCCTCTGGAGACCTCCCCCCCACACCCTTATCCTCTCACCTACTTTGCCTTGTCAAGCCTTGGTTTTAGGTTATTCCCACCATCTAATAATGCCTTTACTCTTATTGACATGCCTCCAAATGAAGATGGAGAAAATCACAAAACCACACTCAATGTGTCCACTATGAATTTATTTTATATCATCTCAACTGGGCCTCACTAAGAAAAGCAGTACCTTCATATCTCTCAAGTCAGTTCAGTAGTCCACTCCCCAGACAGTTTTTCCAGCCTCTCAGTCTGCTTCAAACTTCTCATGGCTGCCGTTTCCTTCACTCTCTCATCTGAGAACTTAGACTCATATTTCACTAAAAATTCAAACCACTTACCATGAGCTTCCTCATCTCACATCACTCAGATGTCTTCTGCCACTATCTCTTCCTTCATCCCTGTATCACATGAAGAAGTGGCATTTCTCATTGCCAAGGCGAACTCCTCTACATTCATAAGTGATCCCTTCCCATCCTATCTCCTCCAGCTAACTGACCCTTCTGTCATTCTCTGCTCTCATGTATCTTCAGACTGCTTCCTTACTGTCTAAAAATATACCCATGTTGCCCTCATTCTCAACAAACCTTCACTTGGTAGGTCTCTCCCTACATCTTTCCTACCTCTTATGGTTGAATTCTCTGAGCAGGTCACCTCCAATCGTTGCCTCCACTTCCTCTCCTCTCACTCTCCTCTTAACTCTCTGGCATCTATCTTCCAGCCTCATCATTCAAGTGAAACTTCTCCCTCAAAAGTTACCAATGATCTTTTAATTGCCAAATCCAATGGCCTTTTCCCAGTCCTTCTTGACCTTCCTCCTTTGACCCTGTCCATAACTGCTTCTTCTTGATGCTCTTTCCTCTATTATCTCCTGATACTGCTCTCCTGGTTCTCTTCCTAGGTCTCTGATTGCCCCTCATCTTTATCCAGATCATGCCCAAAGGATTGTCCCAGGCTATTTTCTCCCTTTATGCTACTTTACTTGGTTATCTCATCAGCTCCCAAGGATTCAAGTATCATATCTATCCAGGTGACTCTCAGATCTATTTGTTGAGCCTAGCCTCTCTCCCAACTTCCATTCTCACATCTCCAACTGTCTATTCAGCAGCTTGAACTGAATGGCCAATAGACATTTTGAACTCAACATGTCTAAAATAGAGCTCATTATCTTTCTCCCAAAAGCCTCCCCTCTTCCTAAAGTCTCAATCATTGTCAAAGATGTTCTCATTTGTGAATTTCACAGATGCACAGGCTAGGTGGTCCTTCACTCCTCCCTCTCTCTTACTCTCCAAATACAATCAGTTGCCAAATCTTGTCATTTCTCCCTTAATAGCATCTCTCTTCTATGTCCCCTTCTCTTATCTGATAACCCTAAACCCCTGGTACAGGCCTGCAGCCCCTCATACCCAGACTATTAGAATAGCCCATAGGCTAGTCTCTTTACCCAAAGTCTCTCATCCTCCATTCCACTCTTAAATTGGTTTTCTTAAAGTTTGAGCCTGACCATGTCACCTTCCTCCCAATGCCACACTCCACAATCAATCACATTCATTTGCCTTCAGGATCTAATATGAAATCTTCTACTTGGCTTTTAAAGTCCTTCACAAAGAAATCCTTTTTACCTTCCCAGTCTCTCAACATCTTACTCCCCACAAGTTCTGCCATCCGGTGACCACCTCATTCTTGGTCTGCCTCCGACAAAATATTCCTCTTGATGCTGCATTTTCATTGACTGTGCCCATGCCGGTGATTGTCTCCTTTCACATCTCTGCCTCCCATCTTCTTGGGCTTCCTTTAATTCTCAGCTAAAGCCCTGTCTTCTACAAAAAGTCGTTCCTAAAACTCTTTAACATATGTGCCCTCTCTCTCTTAAGCACCTCCAACTTATTATATGGGGAAGTGGGAAAAGGAAGGGAAGAAGCCCTTGTATAATGCTCACTGTGTGCAGGCACTGTGCTAAGTGTTGTGCAAATCACATCTTGGATCCTCTCAGAGACAAAATCCCTTCAGAGTTTATTATTCCTATTTTACAATTGAGGAAACTGAGACAAACAGAGATTAAGTGACTTGCCCAGAGTTACACAACAAGGAAGTTTCTGAGGCTGAATTTGAACTCAGGTTTTCCTAGCTCCAGGTCCAGCACTCTACTCTATGACACTTAACTGCCACTAAGTGGTGTGTATGTGTGTATATATGTATGTACATGTATAAATAAAATGTGTGTATGTGTATGTACAAGTGTATGTGTATGTATGTGTGTATTGTGTATATATGTGTATATGCATATATGTATATACACATATGTGCATGTATAAATATACTGATGCATGAGTACATGTGTGTATATGTATGTAGACTGTATGTGCTGTGTGCATACATATATGCATACATGTGTGTATGCATCTATCTTATGTTCTAGTGGGGGAGAAAATATGCAAACAACTGTACACTGTGTCCAGGCACATGGTGACTGTTTTTTGCCTTTGTTTGTGTCCCTAGGGATCACTTAGTACATTGCCTGGCATGTTGGATGTTTAATTGTGGTTGTTGTTGTTACTGTTGTGAGTGACTGACTGACTGATTAATCAACTGCCTCAACAGGTCTTGGAGGTCTTCATCAAGAGTCTGGACCATCTCTGATCTGGTATTTACAGATTAGAGAACTCTTGCCCAGAGATGCCTCTGAGGTCCCTTGGAGCTCTGAAATTTTGCAAGGCTCCCAGCTATCCATGCTTTTTCTTTTGCTCAGCTGCCCAGAGCTCCTCTGGCCTCTTCTCTGTCTACCTCCCATTACAGATATCTGAACATATGTTATTGAAAATGAAAACTTCTGGAAATCAAAGACAACCATGTTCGTCTTTGGAAACCCTATTGCAACCTATTGTGAATATAGTAAGTATGTAATAAAGGCATGTTGAACTGAATCAATTACTGAGAAATGTTACATATTAAAAAACTCTGTATTCAAAAATTTTTATAATTGCAATAAATGTGTGGGGAGGCTGGAAATAATAAAAAATCTCACAATAGGAGGTTGGGAAAACAAAGAATGGTATGTTCCCATAATATAGTACTCTAAAGTGACAAAAATTTAAGAATATGAGGAATACAAAGATATCCACGGAGGTGAGGAAAAACATAGAAACATAAGACAAAAAGAGGAGAGAGAGACACGGACAGAGAGACAGAGAGAAAGAGAGAAAAACGGAAGACAAAAAGAGGACAGAGGAAACAGAGACAGAGAGAAAGAGAAAGAGAGAGAAACAGAAGACAAAAAGAGGAGAGAGAAACAGACAGAGAGAAAGAGAGAAAAACAGAGACAGAGAGAAACAGAAGACAAAAAGAGGGGAGAGAGACAGAGAGAAAAAGACAAACAGAAGACAAAAAAAGAGAGAGAAAGACAGACACAGAGAGAGACAGAGACAGAGAGAGAGAGAGAGAGAGGGAGAGAGAGACAGAGCAACAGCAGAATGAGGGACTCACTGACATCAGAGGAGAAAGAGTGAATTGGAATATAGGAACAAAGAATTCTAATGGGGACTACGAGGAAGAAACCAGAGTCAGGTTATGATACTTCCCATGACTGAATCAATTAATTTAATTGTAAATAGTCACTAAGCAAGTTCCATAGTTTGTCCAAATGTTCCAAGAATTGTTTTGAATAAAACATTTTTAAAATACAATCATCTCTTTTGTTTCCTTAGGAAAATATCCTGGAATGGGACTGATGCCCACCTGTCCCCTTCATCTGTAAAAAGGTTCAGTGCTACTGAAAAGCCCAGGGGGCCATGGCTGATGACCTGTAAGTCTTGACCTTCATTTGACTGAACTCTGGCACTGGGCAGTTGACTCTTTCAGGAGCTGTCCAGGTGGTTAGAAAAAGCAAATGGAAGTTACAGGTACAGAAAGAGTACCTTGACTCATTTCTCAACTATATCTGCTCCTCTGAACTTGTGCCAAGGATGTGGTCAAGCTTGGGAAGGAGCCTGGATGGTGAGCTTCCATTACCCTGTACAGTGTTCTATCAACCCTATTTATTGTGATATTTTTAAAATTACAATAAATTTGCTTTCTTCTGAATATTCAGATGCTTCAAAAAGGTACCCAAAGGATGCAATTAGACCCTGGGGAAATATGCTATTATGTGCACATATCATGTTTTGCATAGGCTTTCCATCATCTACATAATTTATGTGTTTCTGCATAATTTCTCGTCTTTTTATGTTTTCTATGTGTTTGTGAGATAATCCCAAAGTCAGTTCCCTACCACTAAAAATACTGAGAAAACTTGTCGGCATTCTCGCTTCACCCAGTCTGCTCCCCTCCCCACGAAGCCTCTGGTGCAAACCCCTGGAGACCCCCTTTCACAGCCCCAGACATCAAGGCCTGAAAAGAGTGGAAGGTTCAGGGAGCTGGGGAGAAGAAAACAGAACCTTGTCCATTCGCATACTCTTCGGGGTATTCATGAAGGCCTCTGATGAATAGCGTTAACATTTTAAAGCTTTTAAAACTGTTTATAATCCTCACTTTGGTTTTGAAACCTAGGAAAATAATGCCAAAAATTAATGGCTTTCCCCCCACTTCTGATGTGAGCTAGATGCATACAAATTTCCCTAAAACTGGGGAAGTTCATTATCTGGGGACCAGGTAAGTTGGGCATTACTCGAGTTGGACTTTAATTGATTTTTTTCCTCTCAACAGCCCTTGCTTCCCCATATTCTCCCTTTTTAATTTTCCTCTCTCCTGTGCTTTCTTTGCTATTCAAATTTCCTCCCTCTCTGTCCCCTCTGCAGCCAACGAGGCTGTCTCTCAGACTAGCAATGACACCAAGTGGTGAGGCCTGATCTTGCCAGCTCAAGCTTTGTGCAAAAGCAGAGACTCCCCACAACTAGGCTGCAAAATTTATGGGGCGATTAGCAACACTTCAGACCTGTCTCACCCAGAAAATAATGTTGGTGAGGGTCAAGACCAGCCTTGAAGGGGAGGAATGGTTATTCAAGGTCATTATAGACAGAAAGAATGTATATTCAACAGACATTTAAAATGTTCTCAGTTCATGTAGGATACAGCAAGGCAGTGTAGCAAATAGAGCTGGATTTGCAGTCACAGGACTGGTATTCAAATTCTGCCTCTGACACTTACTACCTGTGTGAGCTCTAAAGGCAGTGTCACCTTTGGTAGGCCTTGGTTTCCTCCTCTGTAGAGCAAGGGGGGTGGACTAGATGACTTTGAAGAGCCCTCCTAGCTCTGCATCTGTGATTCCACATTGCTATGATCTAGACCTTCACAGAATCTGCATACCTGTTACCCCTCCCACTCCCCTCATGACTGCCCCAGCACTGTTTTCAGACATGTCTTGGATGTTGCCTTTCTTATTGTCATTCAGTTGGTTCAGTCCTGTCTGACTCTTCATGTCCTCATGGGGTTTTCTTGGCAGAGATACTGCAGTTCTTTGACATTTCCTTCTCTAGCTCATTTCACAGATGTGGAAACTGAGGCAAAGAGGGTTGAGTGACTTGCCCAGGGTCACACAGATAGTAAGTGTCTGAGGCCAGATTTGAACTCAGGAAGATGATTCCTCCTGATTCTAAGCCCAGTGTTCTATCCGCTGCTCCATCTAGCTGCCCACACTATTCAGCTACCTTTCTTACATTTTGCCACGTTTCCAGGAAGCTGACTGTCTCAGGGATATCATCTCACCCCTCCTCCCAAACCCACATATCCACAAAGAGCATATCAGGGCCATGGCCAGAGTGGGGCATCCAGAGCACTCTGCCCCATTAGGGATGATGACTGGACTACAACTGAGAGTGCCTCTTCCTCCCCTGCAGTCGTTAGACTTCCTCATTTTCCTCTAAGCCATTTCTTGAATTTTGTGGCAGAAAGTTCCTGAATCTGACCATCTTCCTGAGGCACAATCAGTATAGCTTGTGCACAGTGCTAGTTTTTTTTCTAGCAATCAATCCCCCATTCTAGGGGATGGATTGTTGATATATCTTCATTCATTCATCTATACATTCAAAAAGCATTTTTGTTCAAGGTACAGATAACAAAGGCAAAAATAAATTCATGTAGATTCTCAAAAACCTTCCACTCTCCAAGCTGGGATAGGATTGGGAAGACAGGATTGCATAGAATGCAAAGGATGGCTGGGGGAGTTCTCCAATCAATCTAAGGAGCTTATGAAGAGCTGTGGTGTGCCCACCGGCATCTTGATAAGAAGACAAAAAGGTAAGTTTTAATTTCATCACAGGGATTATGGCTGCTCCCAGAAGAAGTAGCTGGTTCAAGCTTTAGCCAGAATAAGAGAAATCAGATCTGGTAGGGATACAACAAGAGAGTAACTAATGGGTATATATGCGTGGTGAAGAGACAGGAATGGACAGAAAATGCTTGTTGGAGGATGGACAGGGAAGGGTGGTTTATTGAAGATTTACTGAGCTCCAAACAATAGTGTCTGACTCCAAGACAAGGAGCACCTTCCCAAGTTCCTAAGTATGTCACAGATTGAAAAACTGGGAAAATATGTGCTAATCAACTTGGAGAAAAAAACCTAGGGCAAGTGCCACTGAACAGTAAAATGTTAAGGCAAGGGGGAGCAAAATAGCAAAGGAGGATTATCTGGAAGGACCCAACTTGAGGATTTTTATCTCTATGCTCTAGGGGCTGTTTGGTCTCATCACTTCCACAGGTGCAGATCATGAACCCTCTATGCCTTCCCATCCTTCATGACTGTCCATGTCCTCTGATCAATCCTCAGTAAGGGACCAATGCAACCCACAGAGGGTGTTTCTCCAGCTCTGTACATGTTTCATGAGAAGCAGCTGATGATACAGTGGATAGAGTCAGAAAGACCTGAGTTCAAATCTGATCTAAATCTCTTACTAGATGTATGACCCTAGACAAGTCAGGTATCTTCTATCTGTATTAGTTTTCTTAAATACAAAATGGTAATAATAATAGTGCCTACCTCCTGGGCTTGTTGTGAGGATAAAAGGAGATGGTATTTGTTAAAAGCACTTAGCACAGTGCCTGGCACATAGCAGGGACTATATAAATGCTTATTTTCTTCCTCCCTCCCTCCCTTATGGACACAAGAGCAGCACTCCATTTACCTGCCTTCATCCCTTAATCGCCCTACAAAAATGGTCCTCATTCTCTTCTAGACATGGATACCCCTATGATATTAGTCATCATCAGGAACAGTTCATGGCAGACTCATCTCCTCTTATTTCCTCTTATCACAGTTACAGAAATGATGAATGAGGGAAAGGCCATACCTGTACTTTATCTAGATGTTTGGCCAAGTGCTTGATCAGTTGTCCAGTAAGCACTTACATTCATTTTCCTGAGTGGGTTGATGTGGATATTGATCCAGGTGTTTTACATACATGATTCCATTTGAGTTTCACAACCATCTGATGAAAGACTCACCACCAGAGGCATTACCAGCTCTATGTTATGAATAGGTAAACTGAGACTCAGAGAAGTGAGGTCACCCATGGCCACAAAGCTAGCATCAGAAATAGGACTCAAACCCAGATTTTCATGATGCCATGCTATTCCTCATGGCAGGTTCTCTCTTAGATGAAGAATCTCATGGTGTTCTAATAGAAAAGATGGAGAAGTAGGCTAGACAATAATACAAGAAGATGAATTAGGGAATAGTTGAATGACTAGATCAAAAGAGAAGTCATTAAGAGTTCAATGACAACTTATTGGAGGCCTCCAGTGGAATAATCCAGTGATTTTATGGTGGATCCTATGGTGTTGAATATATTTAACAGTGGCTTAGATAGAGACATGAATGGTCCCCTGAAAATGTTTGCTGAA
Organism: Notamacropus eugenii; assembly: GCF_028372415.1. Lineage (NCBI taxonomy): Eukaryota > Metazoa > Chordata > Mammalia > Diprotodontia > Macropodidae > Notamacropus > Notamacropus eugenii. Next base: position 284,844,973 of record NC_092872.1, on the reverse strand, counting down.
GATATTACATTGGAAGGTGACAGCTAACCTTCATGATAATAAGCTCAGGATCCAAGAAGAACTTCACAGGACCGCATATTGGGACAAATTTATGAAGATAAACATTAATAGTCATAAATGTAAAGTCTTCCACTTGGTATGAAAAAAACCACAATCTTACAAAGAGGAAATTGTGATAATAGCATCCAAAAAGTAGCAGGATACAAAATAAATCCTCCAAAGTTTCATTTTTTCTACATAGCAATAACAAAATCCCAAAGGAAATAAATAAAAAGGAAATCTCATTCAAAACAACTACAAAATGCATAAAATATTTGGGATCCAATCTTACCAAAACACCCTCAAGGCATATAAATATAATTCAAAATGTTCTTTAAGGAATTTTTTAAAATGAATTCAATAACTAGAGGGTTATCCATTGCTTATGGTTGGGCCATGTCAATTTGGCAAAAATGACAGTGCAGTCTGAATTAATTTATAGATTTAATGCTAAGCCAACCAGATTTCTCAAGAGAATACTTTATAGGGTTGCAGCCAAACTGCTAAGGAAAGAGATACTTTATAAAGCAAGATAAAATAATAACAAAATTTATTTGGAAGGACAAAAATTCTAGAATCTCAAAGGAAATAATGGGAGGAAGGCAGGACTGAAAAGGGAATAACAGTTTCAGAGATCAAATTATATCCTAAAGATGTAATCATCAAAACTATTTGGACTAGATAAATAAGATAAAAAATAACCCAACTCAATAACCTAGTTTCCAATAAATTTGAGAACATAAATTACTGTGGATAGAACTCCCGATGTGATCAAAACTGCTGGGAAAACAAGATAGCAATTTGGCAGAAATTAGGTTTAGACCAACATCTTACATCATACGTAATAAGCTCAAATTGGCTATGTAACCTAAATATAATCTTTTAAAGTAAAGAATTGAGGACTCTTTTCAACCCTTCTTGGAGGAGAATTCTTATCTAAATAAGGGGTAGGGGAAATAGCAAAAGATAAAATATAATATTCATCAAAACATCCATACTGCTAGGATAAAAATGGAAGCTCCTGATGGGACAGTGGAGGGTGATGGTAGAGAGAATTTTTGCATCAAAGATTTCTGATAAGGGTATGATATCCAAGATATGCAGAAAATTCTATAAGACCAAGATCTATTCCCCAATGGAAAAGTGATCTAAAAATATGAACAAGCAGTTGTCAGAAAGAACAGAAAATAATTAAAGTCACATGTAAGATGGGTCCAAATGATTAATGGTAAGAAAATGAAAATTATATCTCTTCTGGAGTTTTTCACATCTAATAGATTTTCAAAAGTGACAAACTATGAAAATGATCAGTTTTGCAGGGATTGTAAGGACACAAGCAACTAATACATTGTTGGTGGAGCTGTGAATTGGCCTAAGCATTCTGGAGAACAGTTTGTAGTTGTACTATAGAAGTGCCTTAATATTCATGCTATTTGGCCCATAAATTCCAATTCCCAGATTCCGAAGGTGATTGGCCAGCTATCCTCTGGTCATACATCCTATGGAGGGTTGTATTCAGTTCTAGGCACCAGAATGTAAGACTATGAATACGCTAGAGAGTATCCCAAGGAGGGCAGCCAGAATAGGGAAGGGACTCTGAAACCAGGCACATTCTTATCTTTATGGGGTAGAGAGTGACCCCCTACTTTTATTCCTCTTGAAGAAGCAGCCAGGTGGCATTGTTCACTGAGCATTAGGTCTGGCATCAGGAAAATCTGAGTTCAAATCTAGCCTCATACATGTCACAGCTGTGTCACCCTGGGCAAGACACTTAACATCAATGAACTTCAGTTTCCTCAACCATAAAATGGGGATAATGATAGCCTCTCCCTCTCAAGGGTTGTTGTGAGGATACTTAGTCATAGTGCCTAGAGTGTAGAAGGCACTGAATAGATGCTTGTTTCTTTCCTTGTTTCCCTTGTGGATTGGTAGATTATGTTCATATACAGGGGTTATCTCTACCTTCCTTGTGGGCCTTGAGTTCAAACTGCAGAGACTTCTGACCCTGACTTCTCTGCCCCCATCTCATACAAAGCCTGGGTTATTATCAGTTATTCACCATCTTATTGGGCCCAGCCAAGAGAGCATCAAAGAGAAGGCAAGAGAGAGAGGCATGGCCTCCACATCCTGCAGAACAATGACCAAATCTGCCTCTGGACTGTACCCGGTGACCTAGATAGCAGATGCCAACCAGTGTTGGAATTCCTTATGCCAACAAAATCACAGTTCTACTCACATACACATGCACACACACATACAGATATACTTGTACATATACACAAAATAGCATTAAACGTTTAATCAGAACAGCAGTGAATAGCAAGTTAACGCAATTCAGATCATTCCACATTTCCAAATGAGCAGTTTGACTCCTTACCCTGAGAAGATCTTAGGAAAAAACATCTCCAAATCACCCACACTTCAACAGGGAAAACGAAGCCTCAAATTTCCTTTTCTCAGGAGTCAGGACAACATCATCTCTCTTCACGAGTCTCCAACCTGGATACATTCAGGCGCTACTCATCACGCCCCCTTGTTGCAAGCATGGTCTACCTGGTCTACCTCTCTTTTTCTCTTCTTGCTTGTCACCCCAGGAGAGACCTCCATGAAACCTGCCTCTTCTTCATGGTCAGGGGAAAAAACAAAACAAAACTATCTTTTCCCTCAGCTGTTGCATGCAAAGGAGAACCTGGACAAATGCATTCAGCTAGAGGATTAAGATAATAATGGAAAAAGGAACTCCTTTTTTCATGGAGGGAGGGAGAGAGAGAGAGAGAGAGAGAGAGAGAGAGAGAGAGAGAGAGAGAGAGAGAGAGAGAGAGAGAGAGAGAGAGAGAGAGAGAGAGAGAGAATCTTCTTCCCTCCTGGGAAAAAGAGGGAGGAGCAAGGTTGGAAAAAACTGTGGACAGAGTAGCCTGCAATTCAGATCAGTCCTCAACTTCCTTTGTCTTTATTGGCTAAGAGGTACCATGATGTGATAAACAAGTGATACTAGTCAATTAACTTTCAGATCTTTGGACAAGCAAAGAGTTCGTCACTAAATGCAGGACAGAGAGGATCACAGACAGTAAAAGGGGGATTCTGATTCCACAAATTAAGAAATTTTTACACAAACAAAACCAGAGAAGCTAAGATTAGAATTGAAATAGTTAATGGGGGGGGCGGATATTTGCAACAGGTTTATCTCATTTCCAAGATATGAAAGGTAATGATTCAAATCTCACAAGAACAAAAATCATTCCTCAGCTGATAAGTGATCCAAGGATATGACCAGGTGGTTCCCCAAGAGAATAAATCCAAGCTTCCAACAGTCACATAAGAAATACTCCAAATGACTAGGAATTAGAGAAATGCACTTCTGAGGAACCATGTCATGCCTAACATAGTGACAAAAAAGTGAAATGACAAATATCAGAAAGACTGCAGGAACATTCCTGCAGTGTTGGTGGAATAGAGATTAATGGGTAGAGATTAATGGCAACTGTGCCTCTAAAAGTTACTTTCTGGCCCAGGGTTACTACTACTAAATCAATACCTCAAAGAGACCCAAAAAAGAGGAAAAAGAGAAAAAAGATCCAGATACGTGAATGTATTTATAGCTGTTCTTTCTGTGGTGGCAAAGCAGTGAAAACAGAGGCAAAGTCCTTCCACTGGGCAATGGTATATGAATATAATGCAACAATAGAAATAATGAAAGGGAGAGTTTCAGAGAAACCTGCAAAAAACAGCATGAACAAAATAAAGTGAACAAAACCAGGAGAACAAGTGATAAAAAACAACAATGTGGAAAAGACAAACTACTTTGAAAGGAGTAAGAACTCAGCAGCACAATGACAAGGCAATCCCAATGGGCTGATGAAGCCACTATCCACTTCTTGGTGGAAAGCTGTGAACAGGTTGCAGAAAGACACTTTTTTTTAATGGTCAATGAAGGAATTTATCTTGCTTTACTATACAGATTGGTCTCAAGGAGTTTGTTATCTTTGTTTTCCTCTGTGTGTGATGGAGGCAAGTGAGAAAAATAAGCCCTTGAGTTTGAAAAACAATTTTTTATTTAATTGTCTATACAGTTAGAAAATTTGAGTTTGGGTCCCTGTATTCCCACATAAAAGTTGTGAGACTTGAAAAAGAAGTCACTGAGGAACATAGAAGGTCAGATTTTGAAGAAATCTTAAAGATTGTCTATCTGATCCAGCTCTTACCCAACAAGTGGTCATCCTATGTCTGCTGGAAGACCTCTGGAGTTGTAGAATTCTTACTCTCTTTTTAGAGGCAATCAATTCTATTTTCAAATAACTCTATTTAGAAAATCTTTCTTATGTTGTTCTAAATTCACACTTCCTATATCCCCAAATATTTTGTAGCTTTTTCCAGGAAAGTATAATAGGTATAATCCCTTTTCTACAGGACAATTTTTCAAATATTTGGAGGCAGAAAATGTATCCCCTATTCCTGTCTTCTCTTCTTCAGGCTAAGAATTCTTCTCTCCTTTATATGACTCATTTTATGGATTATTTTGGGTCACTTACCCCATCCCCACTCTATTCCCCCACCTCTGGACATCTTTCAACTTATCAAGATCTTTTCTTAAAAGTGGCATCCAGAACTGAGCACCAACACTCCAGTTGTGATTGGTCTAACTGAGCAAGACTATCATAGTATTATCTTCTTCCCCCAGTTCTGATATTATCTTCTATAAATGTAACCTATGCTTCAATTAGCTTGTTTGGCTGTTAAGCCACACTGTTGTCCCATACTGAGTTTGCTCCCCATAGTCATTTTCATATGCATTGCTAAGTAGCAATGATGCCTACATTTTATACTTGAGCAATTAAATCTTTGAACCCAAATAAAACACTTTACATTTATCTCTATTAAAATTCATTTCATTCAATACAATGGCCCAATCTATTGAGTTATTTTAGCTTTGGAAAGTTGATTCTGCTTGCTAGCTCTCCAAGTAGCAGAATATCTGCTAAGCAGAACATTGAAGCTTTCATTCAAGTCATTGGCTAAAAGATTCAATAAAACCTTTCTCAGGCTCATCTGTAAAAGGAGGACAATAGTATATTTACAAGTACTGATCTCAGAGGACTAGTTTGAGGATCAATTTTTTTTTCCCCAGGTGCCAAGGTGAGTGTTTTGTATCTGTGATTTCATTGTTTTATGGAAATAGCCTCCGACAATGCAAAGAGGAAATTGCACTACATCATATTATCTTAGCAAGTTGTCTAAAATACCAAGGAAGTTGTGTCTTGCCTAGGATCATACAACCAATACATTTGAACACAGATAGCTCTCTAAGCACTATGCCACAAGCCTTTCAAGATAATGGCACTAATTTATATTGATACAATCTTTCAGAGTGGGCAGAGTGATCTTACTTTTGCCCAGAAAAATTCAGTGGCATAGGAAACACAAGTACTATTATTTGCATTTTACATTTGAGGAAACTGAGGCTTAGTTAAGTGAGTTACTTACTTAGGATAACATAACTCAGAAGAAGAGCCCTGATTTCAACGAGCCCTGACTCCAGATCCTATGCTTTTCCTACTACACTAGGCTGTATGAAGAGCATTCTATAATCACATTGTAACAATAAATGTAAATTATTATTATTAAAGCCAACACACACAATGCTTTGGTTCATGTGTGTTTCTCTGGGTCCTAAATAGAATGAAGGAACCATATCCATGGGCTTGTTCCCTCTTCTAAACTTTCTAATAATGCAACTGGAATCGCCATACAGGTTGGTGCTTATGCAAGGAAGGACCCTCCACAGAATATGCCCAGCAATGTTTATAACCCAGTGCCTGAAGCCCTGCCACCCCCACCCCCCAGCTGGAACTGAGGAAGCTGGGGAAATTTAAAAAACATGCATCTTTGTAGAATGCATGAGGGCACACCTGCTGCTTTCCTTATTTTTTATTTATCATAATTAATATGTTCGGCTTGTACAGCCTGCAGATGCCTGAGACAAAGAGCTGAGGATATAATGAATATGTTTCATTAAGAAGTTCAGTTGCAGTTGAAAAAATTAGAGGGTTAATTAATCACAATAGAATCTAGTTACATAAAAGCCTATTGACAGATGTTTAAAGAATCAGTTGTATAAGAACTAGCAAGGAAAGTCAGTTATGATCAGAATTATTTACTGTCAGTTACTGTAGGCAGTAATTATACTATTTATTGTGCATCATGCTCAATGAAAAAGTTGAGGAGGGGGGAGATTCAACTTTCTTCATGAATTATTTTTAAACTTTCCAATAAGTAAAAATTAGACAATATTAGATATCATGGGATTTAAACATTTGTTTAGTCTTGTATCAGTATTGCAATCTTCTAACATAAGCATGCTCTCATGGGCATGAATACCCATGGTGGGACTCACAACCCCTCCATGTCTTGTCATCCTGTGAAATCTTGTTCATGTCCTTCCATGAATCTCTCCAAGATAATCTATCCAACAACAAGTTCCCATTGTCATACTGTAGGGCGTTTAATATTTTGTTACTACTGTTAAAACACTTGGTTTATGCATCTGTTATCCTTCACTCTCAATATATTATCAGCCCACATAAATTTCTAAGCACTGGAATTAGAATCAAAAGGCCTGCTTTTTAACCTTGGCTTGGCCATTCTATAGCAGCATAGCCTTAGCTTAATTGGTTAAGTTCATGGAACTTTATTTTCCTCATAAAGAACAGTAACAATTTGGCTTCTGGAGTAGGACATCAGCCCCTGTGATTCACAAAAACCATAACTGGCATCAATGGGAATTAAGAGAATCTGAAAGGTATTTTCACACTTTAAAACAAACCAACAACAAAGAGTGTAGATTAAGAAATTCTGATTGGCAGCAAAAGAAAAAGAGGTCAAAACACAGACTTATTTGCCTAGGGACTATTCTAGCTAGCTGGCTGTGTGCCAGTGACTGGAGTCTGAATCACAAAAGAGCTGAAGTAGCCTAGGGTTATTAGTTCTTCAGAGCTGAGTTTCTAACAGTTGCTGACACAATTCAGTGAGTTTGCCATCACCATTGAAGAATAGCATAGAGCTACAGCAAATTAGCAGAGACCAAAGCTTAGTGCAGATGATGACATCACCAGACTACATCAAAGGCTGTTTTATACAGGAGGCATAAATTGCTCCAGCCTTCATTATTCCTTACATGTGTGCTTCTCCATGCATGTTCCCCAACCACATATGTTTCCTGTATGTATCCCCCTCCTCCACTGGTAGTCTTATAATCATGGTGAAGTTTGTTGCTTTATTCCAAGGTTAGGAGGTCTTTCTTATCACTTAACATAACATGTTATTCAATTAAATGTTTTTTGCTCTGAAATAAAATGACCTGTGGTAAGAGAATGGCACTGGTTGGGGTTCATGAGTCAGGCTGAGGTTGACTCAAAACTGTTTTAGACGCAAAGCAGCTTTCTGGGGGACATGTGAGCTGGAGTTACACTCACATGTAAAATGTAAATAAAACTATACTTAGGGGTTCTTGTGAAGCAAAAATGAAATTGTGTGCCTGAAAGCCTTTCTCTTCACCTCTACCTTTTGGACATCTTGGCTTTCTTCAGGATTCAGCTCATGTGTTGGCTTTTACAGGAAGTTTTTCCCAGTCAAGTCAGTTGCTACTACCTTCTCTTTCAAGGTGGCCCTCCAACTACTCTATATGTGTCTTATATGTACATATAAATATATATGTATATATATATATATATATATATATATATATATATAAATATATATATATATATATATATATATATATATATCTATGTTGTCTCCTATTACAATAGGAGCTCCTCAGTTGTGGCTTTTTCTTTGTATTCCAATGTTAAACATAACTCCTGAGACCGATTAAGTACTTAATAGATGCTTTTTGATTGATTGGCATGTCTTGAGAAGCCCATTATACAAATGAAATGTGTTAAAACTTCATACACCTAGAGTTGTAAGAGGTCAGCCAGTCCAGCATCCTCTTTTAACATATGAGGAAACTGAGGCCGAGAGGTTAAATAACAGAATCATACAATTTGTCTTTTGGAAGAGACCTTAGCATCCATCTGATCCAAATCATACTAAAAGACATTCTCACAGTTCCATCCCACATCAGCAGCTCTATTTGGCTTTAAGGTCCTCTGTCTCTCACCCTTAACCCATGAATTAGCTGATCACCTGAAATCTCATCACCATGAAGAATAACTCAAATCTGGCTCCTCTGCACCTTCTCAGGGGGCAGCTAGGTGGCACTGTGGATAGAGCACTAGCCCTGGAGTCAGGAGAACCTGAGTTAAAATCCAGCCTCAGACAATTACTAGCTGTGTGACCCTGGGGAAGTCATTTAACCCTGCCTCAGTTCTTCATCTGTAAAATGATCCAGAGGGGCAAATGGCAAACTGCTCAGTATCTTGGCCAAGAAGACCCCAAGAAGACCTCACAGAGAGTTGAACACAACTGAAGCAGCACTACAGCAACACCTTCTCAGCTCACTCTGTTCCTCGCTGTAAAAGCAAGCCCCTTGACACACACATGAAGGCCTGCTGTACAGGTTCTTAGATCTGCATTCATAAAAGGAAAGGCAACTTTTGAGAGGTCAACAATCACTTTAATCAAGCACATGTATCATTCACTTAGTTTAGGGGGAAAAGTCAGCACCCTGAACTTCAAACAAAATACAGAGGAATCTAAATCAAAAGACAGCGCTTTCAAACTGTCTGATGACAGTAAGCAATACATACATCACAAATCAACAGACAGATGCCACTGTCTGCCCTTACGTACATAGTTGCCAGAGAGGGAAGCACAAACATCTGGGTTTTCAAAGCCCAGGGGGCTGCTTAGCCGTTTCCCAGAGTCTCACCTGGCACACAAACCTTCTTCCAAAAACTAAGCCCCAAAGTAAAACCTCACCCTCAGAGTACTTATACAATTTTCAGAGCCAGAGGGTATCACAATCCTTGAAAAGCAGTACCTCTTCAGAAACTTAGCAAAAAGGTGTGGGCCTTCCTACAAATCTTCCCAGGCCCATTGCGGGGAAGATCTTCTTTAATCACATTATTCAATCAGAGGCACTTCATTATACTACAACAAAAATAGCAAAAGATCCTGCTTTGTTTACCATCACACTCTCCTCTCTGATTAAAGATCATGAGGCTAGAGCACCAAACTCTTCCCAAATCCCTCCTTCATGGAGAGTTCATGACCTTCCTGGTAACTGTATTCTCCATCAGCAACTGTGCTTACCTCAGACTCCACAGATACTCCCAAGTTGTACCACCCACCAGCCTTCTCTCATTTTCATCTTCCTTTCCTGTGTTGTCTTCCCCCATTAGATTGTAAACTCCTGGAGGACAGGGATTTAATTGAATTTCTAGCGCTTAGCACAGTGCCTGACATATAGTAGATGCCTAATAAATATTTATTGCATTGAATCGAAGTGGTCATCCAGCCTCTGCATTAGGATTTCTGAGGAAAAGAAAGAAAACACCAGCTCTCAAATCAACCCATTTGACTTCAGGACAGCTCTCTCATTGTTAGGAAGATTTTCTTGACATCAAGACTAATTTTTTTTTCTCTTTGGAACTTAATCTACGGCTCCTGGATCAACCTTTCGAAGATAAATGGACAAATATACTCCCTCCTCCCCATAACAGCCCTTCAATGACTTGAAAATAATAAACTTTCCCCCTTCCCCCTACTGAATCATTTTGTCTTCAGGCAAAAATTTCTTTGACTTCTTCAACTGAACCTTCCAAGAATCATAGAATTTGAGAGTTGGAAAAAGCCTCCATGACTCTCTAATCCAATGGATACCCACAGTAACAGATGTGAGGAGTGGCCATCCAGCTTCTGCATGAAGTCCTCCAAAGAAGGAAGCCCCAGAATCCCAGGGCAGCCCACTGAGCTTTGGGTTAGCTCTGATGACTGGGAAAGTATTCCTTCCACTAGACCTAAATCCACCTCTCTGAAACCTTCTCCCATTCCTTCTGACTTTGGCCCCTAATGACAAGTCAATTGAGTTTTATTTCTTATCCACTTAATAATCCTTCACAAGCTTGAACTTAGCTATCCTGTTACCCTAAGTTTTCTGTTGTGCAGACTGAGCATTCCCAGTTCTTCCATTCTCTATCAGCAACTCTCATGCCCTAGCCCCAACGATATGTCTACATTTGCCCAAGTAGTGCATGACAAAGCTAGTATCTAAATGCTGGTTCGCATAGTCCAAGTCTAGCACATCTTGCATTTACTCATCACTTAATAAAGGGAAAGGGAACAAGAATTTATTACGTGCCTACTATGTGCCAGGAACTGTACTGTCTCTCTTTTTTTTTTTACAAATTTTATCTCATCTGATGCTCACAACAATCCTGTTGCAACAAATTGATTTTTATAAAGGTTTCTTAGTAGAAAAAGCAAGGCATAACAGGAATAGCACTAGACCTGGAGTCAGATGATACAAGTTCTAACTCTGCCTTTAACACATTTTAACCACGGAGCCATGTGCATATCACAAAAATTTGTTGTACCTTGGTTTGCTAATGATGAAGGGGGTAGCTTGCACCTGTGGCCTCTATCGTATCTCTTCTTCAAGCTCTGGGAATCATAGATACAGAAGAGACCAATATGAGATGTATAGTTGGATATTTATATGCCCAAGGTCCTACAAGGCAGCAACATTTTCCAAAACAAGGAAGACTAAGTCTAGTGCAATTCACTAGAGAGAATGATGGACATCTTTAAAAAGATAATGATTCTCATTGCTCAGAATGATCTGGGAAACATGGGGTAGCCACTATGTCGAAAGCTTGTAATCATCATCAGGAACATTTACTCAATATTGTCTTTTCTCGCTGTTGAGATGCTACTGGGCTAATAGTACAAATGACTGTATTAAGCCCTTAGTGTGTCTTTGATCATCTCCTTGGAAGACAAACATACACACACACACATACACACACACACACACACACACACACACAATGTGTTTATCATTAGGCCACAAGACTATTGAGAAAATGGTGCCCTCTACTTCTATATGCACAACCATCTGTCTCTTTTTCTTTCTTTACTACAAACAGCACTATCTTTGTCTCTCCCAGAACATTAGTGAGTTGTTCCATTTATTATGATCTAAGAAAGCATTCCTACATCCCTCCAACTGAAATGTGATCGTCAATACCAGCTTGTACAATAATTAAATGTAGAATTGAGAACATTGTTAAAGTCAATGACCCAGTGCATTAGCAGTTTAAACACATTTTAACTTAACGTGATGTTATTAAATGTAATTCTGGAAATGTTAAATAATTGAGAATGTATGTAAGTGTCTGCTAGTGATATCATACAAGCGGCAGGGGCTGAGTAAACAGGCTTTGCTTTCACACCGTGGAATTAACCAAAACAACGAGTCACAAGGAGGAAAGGACACATATTAGTCTACATCTGAGAAAACACAAGCTGTACAAAAATTATATTGGAAATGTTCCCATGCCTGAAGCAAACTCAACAGAAAGAGCTCCTCCTGTCTCTTCATGGTGATGCTTCTTTGTGGAATTGGTTGGCCTAATGTCTTATAAGACTTGCGGCCAGTCTTAAAAGAACTCTGCACTCCTTCAGAGAGATCAATAACTGAAAAGAAGGACATTTCAAGAGAAGCCTTTGGCAATACTTGCAGACAGTTCTTGGACTCATCATGAAACATGAATGTGGGGCCTCGTTTCCATGGTATCCTATGAAGGCTAAAGGGTCGCAAGTAAAAATTGGCAGAAAGTTTTGACCAGCAATAGCCTGTCAGGTCAAGTCAGATCAACAAGCATGCATTAAGCACCTACTATGTGCCAAGCTGTTAAGCACTGGGGAGACAGACGGATAGATAGACAGACAGACAGACAGACAGACAGATAAATAGATGATAGATAGATAGATAGGTAGATAGATAGATAGATAGATAGATAGATAGATAGATAGATAGATAGATAGATAGAAAGACATATAGATAGATAATGTACCTCCTATGTGCCAGGCATTATGCAAAGTCCTGGGGATACAAAAAGAGGAAAAATACAGCCCCTTGCCTTAAGAAATTTACAATCTACTGGAGGATACAACATGTAAAGAAATATATACAAAGCAAGTTATATGTAGGAGAAATAGGAAATGATTAACAGATGAAAGGCACTAGAATTAAGAGAGGTTGGGGAAGGCTTCCTTTAGAAGGTGGGATTCTAGTTGGACATAAAAGAAGCCAGGGAAGTAAGTAGGCAGAGAAGAGGAGGGAAAGCATTGTAGGCATGGGGGAAAGCCAGAGAGAATGCCAATAGCTGAGAGATGGAGGCTCTTGTTTGTGAAACTGCCAAGAGGTGAGTATCCCTGGATTGAAGAACATCTTTCTTTCACAGAGAAAGACAAAAATCGTCCATGCCTTTAAGGACTTCATAATCTAATGGTAGAGACAGCATGTAAACCATTATGTCAATACAAGATAAGTACGCAGTAAATTGGAATTTGTTGTTTATCCTTTGTTTTCAAAGAGGACCAATGATATCACAAGTGATACCTGGATTTGCTCATGAATTGGATTTAAGTGAGGCAGAGCTGCACAAAATCAACAACCTCACTCTCTCTTCATGAGTCATCAAAGTGCAATGGCAAGGCAAAAGTCAGGATGACTGGCAATGGCCCATAATGCAATGTATGACCTTGGCTTCTCCGATGTCTGACCAAGCTTTAAGTGCTCCATAGTGCCTACTTCATCCTTCAGCCTTTGTGGCCATTGGAATAAATCATTTTCATCTCCCTTTCCCACCAGGGAAGTCTTCACATAGTTGGAATAGACACCCTTCTAACTCGTCAATGGTTTTAAGGCCTACCAGTTACCCTCAATATGGTTTAGTCCTTCTGCTGAGATGGGTTACCAAGGTGTAGCCACTGTAAATGCTACAGCTTCTTGGGGCCATGGGTAAGTGTTGAGTACCAGATGGACATCAAAGGTTGATGAGTATCCCAAATTGGAGGTAATCTTGGAAGTAAGATCTAGAAGAGCAGGTTGGAAGAGAGAAGGATGAGGAAAGACCTCCTAATGAGGATCTCAGCTGCCATATAGAAGTGAATCTTTCTAAAGAGTCAGTAGATGACCTACCACAGATGGGGAGGTCTCTTCTAGAAAATGAGTGATCATTTGTTCAGCAGTAAGTTTGCAGAAGCTAAAAGTTGGAAGAGATGTCAGAAGCCATGTACCCCCAACCATACCTGAGAAAGGTCTCCTTAACAATGTTCAAAAGAATTATCACTAAGGTTGTCTTCCAGAGGGGCTAAGTATCCCCTTCTTAATTCCAAACAAAGACCTTTCTCTCCTCTGTGTCTCTCCTTTCTTTTTTATTTATTTATTTAGTTTTTTTAAGTTTTCAACATTCATTTCCACAAAATTTGGAGTTCCAAATTTTCTCTCCATCTCTCCCCTCTCCCCACCCCAAAATGCAGAGCATCCTGATTATCCCTTCCACCTATCTGCTCTCCCTTCTACCACCCCTCCCTTCCCTTATCCCCATCTTCTCTTTTGTACTGTAGGACAAAATATTCCATTTCCTATATTTCTTATTTTCCAGTTGTACGCAAAAACAATTCTCAACATTTGTTCCTAAAACTTTGAGTTCCAACTTCTCTTCCTTCCTCCCTCCCCACCCATCCACTTTGATAAGGCAAATAATTTAATATAGGCTGTATATGTGTAGCTTTGCAAATGACTTCCATAATAGTTGTGTTGTGTAAGACTAACTGTATTTCCCTCCATTCTATCCTGCCCCGCATTTCTTCTATTCTCTTTTTTCACCTTGTCTCTCCCCAAGAGTGTTTACTTCTAATTGCTCCCTCCTCCCATTTGCCTTCCCTTCCATCATCCCCCTACACCCTGCTTATCCCCTTCTCCCCTACTTTCCTATAGTGTAAGATAGGTTTTCATACCAAATTGAGCGTGCATGTTAATCCTTCCTTGAGCCAAACGTGATGAGAATAAGCTTCACTTTTTCCCTCTCACCTCTCCCCTTTTCCTCTCCATTGAAAAAGCTTTTGCTTGTCTCTTTTATGTGAGATAATTTGCCCCACTCCATCTTTCCCTTTCTCCTCCCAATATATTCCTCTCTCACCCCTTAATTTTATTATGCAGATATGATCCCTTTCTATTCAATTCATCCTATGCTCTCTGTCTCTCTGTCACTCTCTCTCTCAATACATATATATATATATATATATATACATATATATACACATATATGAGTGTGTGTGTTTATGTGTGTCTGTGTGTGTGTATAATCCCACTAACTACACAGATACTGAGAAAAGTTTCAACAGTTACAAATGTTACCTTTCCATTTAGGAATGTAAACAGTTCAACTTTAGTAAGTCCCTTATGGTTTCTCTTTGCTCTTTACCTTTTCATGCTTCTCTTGATTCTTGTGTTTGAAAGTCAAATTTTCTTTTCAGCTCTGGTCTTTTCATCAAGAATGCTTGAAAGTCCTCTGTTTCATTGAATGTCCAATTTTCCCCTGAAGTATTAAGCTCAGTTTTGCTGGGTAGGTGATTCTTGGTTTTAATCCTAGTTCCTTTGACTTCTGGAATATCATATTCCATGCTCTTTGATCCCTTAATATAGAAGTTGCTAGATCTTCTGTTATCCTAATTGTGTTTCCACAATACTCAAATTGTTTCTTTCTGGCTGCTTGCTAGAATTTGTTGAGAGTCATTCTTTACAGATATTTTATGGGCTGTGGGGGAAGAGCTAGAGTAAGTGCGTCTTTCTACTCCACCATCTTGGCTCCGCCTTGCCCTGTATCTCTCTTTTCTGCAACCCTTAGATGCATTTGATCCAACTATCATTTTCACAAGAAAAGGAAGACTAGATAATACACTAGATAGCAAGTACTTAACAAACAATCCTGTTTAATTTGAATTGGGGCTCCCATAGATTTCAATAAGCTGTAACAATGAAATAAACTTATTCAAATGAAAGTTAATGATGATAAATATTAAATCCTACACAGGACTGGGCTTCAGAGAAATAAGCTTCACAAGCAAAAGATGGAGGAGGTGGGACCACGCAACAGTTGCATAAAAACCATCTGGGCATTTTCAAAGACTTCTTTTCTTGTCTTCATCTCATGTCTTCCATCTCATTCTCACTTGAAGAAGTATACTCCTTTTTATCAAGACAACTCCTCTGCACAGTTTACCCTTGATCCCATCTACTCCTGTCTTCTCCAGCAGATCACCTCCTCTACCATCCCCATTCTCACTGATATCTTACTTATCTTCCTGTCTATTGGTTGCTTCTCTTTTGCCTACACATATGTCCATGTCTCGCCCATCAATAAAATAAAGCTTTGCTTGATCCATTCATCTGCACTATCATTCTATATCTCTCCTCCCTTTCATGGATAAACTTCTTAAGAAGCTAACCTTAATCAACACCTCCTTTTCCTTTCTTCTTACTTTCTTCTAAACTCTTTTCAGCCTGACTTCTGGCATCATCATTCAACAACAAAAAAATCGCTGTCTCCAAAGTTATCAATTATCTCTTAGCTGACATATGTAATTGCCTTTTCTTAATACTCAACCTTCATGACCAATCTGAAGCTTTTGACACTGTCCATCAACCTCATCTCCTAGATAATTCTTTTCTGTGGAGTTTTCATGACTCTTCTCTTTTCTTGTTTTTCTCTTACCTGTCTCATTCTCACTCTTATTCTACTTTGCTGAATTGTCATCCATGTCATATCCATTAAAAGTGAATATCCCCTAAAGCTCTGTCCTGGACTCTCTTTTCTTCCCCTTTTACACCACCTCTATTGGTCATCTCATCAGCCCTCATAGATTCAATTACCATCTCTATGCTGATGATTTTCAAATTATGTAACTATATCTCATCTCTTAATTGAGTTTCAATATCAATCAACTGCAACAGCCTATTTGATTTTGAACTGGATATCTCATATCTCAAACTCAGTATGTAAAAAATATTATCTTTTCTCCAAGATTTTCTCTTCATCTGACCATTCCTATTACTGTCAAACATGCCACCATTCTCTAAGACACCCATGTTCACAACCTTCCTCTGCTATTCAAACACTCACTGTCACTTACCTCACATATCTGGTCTGTACCTTAATCTTTCTACCTTCACAACTTTGCTTATATGTTTCATCTCCACTCATACAATTAGAGTTCAGAGCTTCTTTGCCTGTCACCTGGATTATTATAATAACCTTCTAACAGGGTCCTTCAGAACCCTCTTCCTTCTAATCCATCATCAGCTTGCCAACTAGGTGATTATAGTGTAGGTCTGTGCTACCTCCCTGGAGTAAGCTCCAGTGGTTTTCTATCATCTCCAGGACCAAGAATCAAGTCTTCTCTTTGGCATTTCAATCTCTTCATAAAGTGTCTCCTGCTTATGATTCCCATTTTCTTACCCCTCCTTTCCATACACTCATATGAGCCTGTTTCCTAGACTAAATTGCAATTCTTCACATATCAAGCTCCCTCTCTCATCTCCTTATAGTGTCTCCCCTGCATTGTTTGTTCCCATTGCTTGGCATGTCCTTCCCCTTTCCCTCACCTCTTAGCTTTCATGGTGTCAAGTCTCAACTCAATTCTCACCTTCTATAGGAATCTTTTTTCCAATCCTTGTAGCTACTTGTATCTTCTCTTGCCACATTTCCTTCCATTAACGTAGTATATATTCCTTGTGAGCATAATTGTGTCCATGTTGTCCTCTCCATTAGAATGTGAGCACCTTGTAGTCAGGGACTGTTTTAACCTTTGTGCTCCTAGAACTTGGAACAGTGCCTGACATATAGTGAGCACTTAATAAATTCTTGTTGCCTACCTTACTTTCCTCAGAGAGGTGGCATACAATGGATGCAGAATGTAGCAGTGCTCCCATGTCACTTGGTTTTGCTTAACTGATTTTCTTTGTAACAAGGAAGGCTTTAGGAAAGTCAGGACCACATATCTTCTCAGGCAGCTCTTAAGGACAGAAGTTGTAGAAACAGGTGCATTGATAGAAGGCATGTCTTCATTGGAAGTTCTCTCTACCCATGCAGTCACAGGTGAGTATCATATGAACATACACCCCAATGAAGGAACGTTCATTAGTTAGGGGTAGCATGTGAAATGATGTGGAAATGACTGTGATATAAAATATGGTATCTAAAACATTAATTAAAAACAGATTATAGAAATTCCTTGGGAGGTAGTGAGTTTCCCAATGCTACAGATTTTCACTTGCTGGAGATAGGGTTGGGAGAAATATGTGCTTGGTCTTTCCATGCTCTGAGGGGTAATAAAGGCATACAATATATCACATGCAATGGGATCACAGGACTCAGACAAACTTGTTGACAAATTAAAACTTTATCATGTGTTACCAGCCTTACACTTAATGCCTTGTAATTACATTGTAAGCTACTGTAATTATATTAATTGTGTGTGTTGTGGGATGGGGTGGTGTGGTACAACCCCTCTCTTACTCTTTAATAAGGCAGCAATGCCAAGGACTGGATAAAGAACCTTTTAGCCTTCATCATTAGTGAAAGCTATTAGTCTTCACTACTCTTTGCCATTAGCTTCTGTACAATTGCCAAGTTGGTAAACCGAGTCCCGTGAAAATCAGCCCAAGGCCAGAGGACCTTGTGCGGCTGAGTGGGAGTCACACAGAATCTTTAGTCACATCCATGCAAGCAAGGCCTCCAAGCTCCTCCTTAGCCCTTGGGGCCTGGCAACCCCAGCCAGTGAGCTCTCCCATGATATTATTCTCTGTGACAAGAACTTAGCAAGGTTCAAAATTGTGTGAGGGGAAAAGGTTATGAGAAACTGTGATTCTCAGCCCAAACAGGGGTGAAAATGAAGGTTTCACAGAGCTCAAGTCTGTGGGGAAAGAAGGAAAGAGACTGGCCTTGTCCTCGGTGGCCCTTAGGCAGCCTTCAAAGTTTGCAGGAATGTAATGAGAGTGGACCTTTCCTTGGGGCTTTAAGATCAGCAAAGCCTTTTAAATATGTTATCTCATTATCTCATTCAGTGCTCACAATAACCTTGGGAGGTCAATGCCATTCTTCTACTGATTTTGCAAGTGAGGAAACTGAGTCTCCGTGGTGTAATTGGTGCAAGGTCACACAGCAGGGCCGCATTGCTTACCCTCTATCCTCTAAGCCCCTGACTGTGGCATTAGCTCATTGGATTCTAACAATAAGCCTGTAAGGACAGCTTATGTAAGTGGAAACTGAGGCTCAGAGAGGGGGAGGGATTTACCCAAGGTCTATTGCATTGTCAGAACAAATTAGCTCATGAGTACGAAGCCTTTATTATGTGCTTACTATTTGCCAAGTGCTGTGTTAAATATCATGTATACATATAAAAGCAACATAGCCCCTGCTCTCAGGGAGTTCACAGTCTGATGGGGGAGACAGACAAATTTTCTGGGAATAGAAAAGTTGAAAGAGACCTTGGAGGCCTCTACTCGAGGTCTCTTATTTCAGAGCTGAAGAACTTAAGCCCTAGAGACTTTCTCTGATTAGGTCAAGGTCAGATATGGAACAACAACCAAAACCAACCATGACAACAGTGATAATGTTTATTCTCACAAGAGGTCTCTGGATTTAGATGACTCTGGAGGAGAAGTGAGACTGGTGACCTGCACAGCCCTTCCTCACTCAAAACAAGTCAAGTGCAAGTCATGTCATCATTTCTCTGATGGTATGGTCTTCTTCAGCAACAAAGGACGAACATGATCCTGTGCGTAGTTGCAGCTGGCTGAATGCTAGCTAGGTAACTCATTTCCTCCTCTCCTGTCTGCCTCCCCCTCCCCTTCCTTCTCCTCTCCAAAGGAAGGTAAACTTGAATGGCCAAAAGATGCCGAGTTAACTTGGGTTTTACTGGCTCCTTTCCTATTTCTCCTCCCCTCTTCTCCTCTCTGCTCTCCTCTCTTCTCCTCTCCTCTGCTCTCCTTTCTCCTGTCCTGTCCTCTCTTAAAACCTTAAACCTACTGCACTCTGAAACTGGGGCTCCATTGGGTCTCTTCCAGAGGGCTCCTCTGGACCCTCTTAGTTTGAGAGTGATTATCAATAGTAACTGTTGCTGTTTCCCACCCAGCCTGATGTCTTTCTTTTTCTTGATCTCATTAAAGGGGCCATGCCCTGGCTACTTCTTAAACAGGACTATTCAATGAATGGGAGTTGCCTCACCGCAAGTGAGTACCTGCAAAGACCTTAGCCTAAAGGACCCAAAGTCTCCCAGTGCATCCTGGGTCATCTAGTCATCTTGATGAATATCTGGTCACTGGATTCATATGACTCTGGAGAAGTGAGGCTGGTGACCTACACAGCCAGCCCTCCTTCACTCAAACCAAAGTCAAGTGCAAGTCATATTATTATTTCTCTGATGGCATGGTCTTCTTCAGCAATGAAGTACGAACACACACACACACAATCTATGGCTATGACATACCAAAGTGACAGACAGGAGATAGAGACAAACAGAGAGAAAGAGAGACAGAAACAAAGACAGAAAGGGACACCGACAGAGACAGACACAGACAGACAGAAAGACCTGTGTAATGTGAAAGCCAAATTTAACCATCCAAGACAAGGTCCTGTACACAGGTTGGGGAAACAAAGTTAGAAAATGACCCAGCAGGAAGAAAGAGGCATGTGACTCTATTAGAAGGTAGAAAATGAGTCCAACAGAGAAGGATGAGAGATGGCTGTCACAGATTGTTGTACCCAGAAGGCTATTTGAAGATGACCTAATCAGTTCATCATTTTGCAGATGAGGAAGAGAAGATGTGAAGATCATGAATGTTTGCTAGGACTAACATGGCTCGTTCTTGGCAGAGTTAGTAAGTGATTTGAACTCCCAGGCCTTCTGACCCCCTGCCCAACATTATACTTCAAGAATGAGGACATCAGAGAAAATGTCAAGGAGAACATGACCCCTGAATTCAGCCTCAAAGGAGGAGAAATATTTACAAGCAGGAAAGGAAATAAACTTCATTCCAAACATGAGAGACAGTGTTCACAAATGTGTGATGGAAGACAGGGCAGGATGAGGTGTACGAAGAAGGAGTGGTCTAATTAATTTAACTGGAGGTAGAATGAGTAGAAGGAGTTTGCACTTTATCTTAGAGGCAATGGGGAACCACTAGCAATCCATGACTTCCTAGCAGAGTGTCATGATCAAACCCATGCATTGGAGAAACCACTGGAAGCTGTGCAAAGAATGGACTGGAATGAAGGATGACTGGAGGTGGAAATACCTGCTGGGCAGCTGCCCCCGAATAGTCCTTGACCACATTAGTATGTGGAAGAACATTTTGACAGTTGTTCTCCATATCAGTTCTATCTTTTGTTTTGGGCAAAGATGGCGTGTTGAAACCACTCTGCCCAAGACACTACTATAAAAGGGAATTTGTCATGAATGGAGAAATTCAGTACAGATGAGCACCCTGCATTGGACCTATGCTATTTAGAGAAGGCTTTGCTGAGATTCTGGCACACAAATGTACATCTTTCTGGGGAAAGAAATATGAAAACAGAATGATACGTTTAGATGGGCTTTCACTATTAAAAAAGCAAAAATCAATGATTCTGATTCGCTAATGGGCCTGATTCTATAATGTTAATTCATAGCATACTGCTAATTAATTAAATAAAGAAGCTCTTTGTCACACAAGATGAGATATACCAAGAATTGTGATTAGCACCTGTGAAGGGGTTATCTACTTTGATGGAATCACAAATGCAACATGCAATCCTAAATCTTATCTAAAAAGATTCTTGCATCAGTTAACATACCAGAACTCTGTTACCTGTGGTTATCCTTCATCCTTAAAAGCCCCTCCACTTGCAGCCACAAAAGAGTTATAGATCTATGGCTAGGGGGACATTAAATCCCTACAATTTACAGGAGAAGAAACTGAGGACCAGAAAAAGGCAGTTACTTACCATGAAGGTCATCAGTGTCAGAGCCAGAATGCAAACTGAGGTTCCCAGACCCCAGATGCTTTTCTCTTTCTGTTGTGCCACAGAAGGACAGTCAGTAATGTGATTTCTCCATGCGAGCTTCAAGACCCATTAAAGGAGTCCTGAGTGAGTTGTCATCCCAAGAGAGTAGGAGCAGACTACTAAGGCTCCATGAAGCAATTGTACTATGCACTGACGTTGCCCCATATTGTCACTTCATGTGGTGGTGGCTTGGCTGGTAAGAAATCAGATTTTTGTATGTAAGGCATTAACATCGTTCTCTGCAACACAACCTCAAGTCTACACGTGGAGCATTTCCTTCTTAAACAGGGAGGAACAGATGTCATTGCAGAGTCCCCAAGATCCTATGTGCAACAAACAGAACCTTGAACCAAAATGCTGAGAGAATCAACTCAAGCTGGGGTCCAACAGCCCTGCTGGTAGAACATACAGCAAGGGATTAGACTTGCAAATAGTACACCAAATATGCGCAGACATCATCCATCATGACCTGAATGATGCTTCAAGTATGCCAAAGTCATGGGGACCTCATACAATTCAAAATACTCCAATGGATCTGGGTTCTTATCAATCTGGAAATTCCTCCAAAGAGTCAAATCATAACCCATACACCTGATGCCATGGAAAGCACTTAATAAAAATTCATTCCCTTCCTTCACCCCAGTTCAAGGTGGCAGCCTCTTCACATGCACAATGTGTTCCTCCATTGTATTCTTGATGATATGGACCAGCTCATCTATCATCTAGGGGAAAAAATCAGATCTCAGTTTTGCCACCTCCTGAAGGTGTGTTGAAGATGAAAAAAAATTTTATGCTATAATGAGAAAGACATTATAGAGAAAGTGTACACTATTTAAATTCTCATTATAACCCCAAGTATTGAAAATAATTGGAAACTTAAATTTGTGGATTTTGTTTTCCTTTACTGCTACTAATCAAATTTGCTTTCTTAGAAAGAATTCCTTGACTCACTTCACTAACTTCTTAAGCATATTTCTACTCCCTGTTTTTTTCCTGATGATTCCTTGACTCTGGCTAGCCACTTGCCTCCAAAGCCAGTCACCAGTGGACTCCTGAGTTTTCCAAAGAATCAGATGGGGTCATCACTCCAGCACTACTCATCCTCCAAAGCAGGGTGTCGGGCCAGTTGTAACAAACAAGGGAGGAAACAACCCTAGAATCTTGTAATTGATTATTTAGTGCAAAAGAGGAAGAAAATTATCCCAGGTGGTGATGGCAGATGTGGCAGCCCAGGATACTTGGCACAATGCAGGCCAGATTTGATTACTGCTTGGAGAGCTAGTAAGGGGGTGCTTGCTCACATGGCACTGCTGTGCCTTTCCCCAGCAGTGAAGGGGAAGGGAGGATATGCTATTTTTTTCCATTAAAAGCATTTACTTCTCTCTTTTCCACACCTAACTGGCCGACGTCAACAGCAGCTGCTGAGTGAGATTACATGGTTGAGGGAGGCAATAAAATTTTTCACTGAAGAAAGCCACCAGTAAAATGTTTCAAAAACAGACCATCCCTGTCAGATCTCAAAATGGAGGCATGAAAACATGAAAGCGGAAAGCAAAGATATGGCAGCTGGCGTAGAACCAAGTTGCCTGCATTTCCAGGCACTGATTCAAAATGTTATTATTGGAGTTAATTAGCACATACTAATGACTTTCTGAATTTCTCCACTCTTCCCACCACATCCGCCATTTTGTCTTCTGGAGTTTCAGCAATATCAGCTTGGAGTCTAGATGGCTGGAAGGAAGGAGGGGGCTTATAGCTGGAAGTGACCTTAGATGTCATCAAGTCCAGTCTTTTCATTTCACAAATAAAGAAACAGAGATTCAGAGAGGAGTGACTTATACAAGGTAGCTTGGAAAGTAAGTGCCAAAGACAGGATTTGAAGGGTGCCTACCACATAGTAGGCATTACATAAGTGCTCATTTCCTCCCTCTTTCCTTCTTTTCCACTGCAACTATGAAATGAATCCATCCTGAATGCATCCCCACCTTCCTGCCTCATCAACTAACCCTTTACCTTTTTGCCAGAGTAATATTTTCTGGCCCATAGTAAGCACTTAATAAAGGATTGTTTGTTAACTCACTGACATATCTATCTGGATTAAAGGTGTGGATATGTGGGGAACTAAAGGAGCTAGAGTGGAAGTGCATTATCTCTGATTCTGCGACTACTCAGTCTCTTCAACAAAATGACATGAATCATCTGTGGTCTCTGAGACTAGGCTGAAGAGCAGGTACATTTTCCTCACAGGAGCACAGCATCTGTTTGGGTTTGTTCTAGCTAAGGTGCCATGCTTTCTAGCCCTGCATAACAATGACTGAGCAGTAATGAAGTTCCATAAAATATTCCCATAAAATCTCAAAAGCATGGGACTGCCCTATCCTTATCCATGTCATTCTACTCTTTGCTAATGCAATCAAGTTTCACATTCCAAGCAAGAGCCTCTCTAGAACCCAAGGCAGTGCCCAAGTAGACCAAAAGAAGTGACAATACCTGTGAAAAATAATAGCTGGAGAAGAAGGAAAGAAGTGAAAGAGTCCAAGAAAGGGAAATACAAGAGGGATGGAAACAGATCCTTTGGGGAAAGGAAGTAAAGAGATCCTTTGGGGAAGGGAAGTACCTACTTTTCATTATAAATAGCTAATCGTTGTAATAACCCAAGGGCCCATGAATAGGGGCTTGGTTCATGGGATCAGGTCATACAGTACTTCTGGTAATAATCTGAATGCCCAATATGATATAATAGATGTAAGGTCATAGCACTAAGAACTGGGAAAAAGCTCAGGGGTCCTATTACCTAATGGCCTCATATTACAGATGCTGAAACTGAGGTCCAGGATAGGGCAGAGACTTAGCAGAAGTCTCTCAGAGACTCAACAGCAGAGCGAGGATACATTAGGTGCTATAGTTGCATGATACAGTGACTAAAGCACTGGATTTAGACTCATGAAGACCTGAGCTCAACTCTGGTCTCAGACACTTACTAGCAGTGTGATCCTGGGCAAGCCATTTAACCCCTGTTTGCCTCAGTTTTATTGATTGTAAAATAAAGATAATAATAGCACCTACCTTCCGTGGTTGTTGTGAGGAACAAATGAGAACATCCATAAAGCACCTCATAAACCTTAAAGCACTACAGAAATGCTAGTTATTTGGTGTTCTTTACCCTGCTGTTTCTAACACTTTTCACTATATCACAAATTTTCTTAATAGTATAAGGAAAGTAAGTTTTGAGAGTGATTATTTAAAATTGGACAGCCTAAAAACTGGGATGGTATAGACGTAAATGAGTGGATGAACAGAGAGATAAATAAATGGATGGGTGGATGGATAGAAAGATGTGGTCCAGGGGCCAAAATTACATACCAGTAACTCATTATTTTTCATTAACTAACATATTTAAAAATCTCTAGCAAATAAAAATCTCAAAATACCATTGAGAATTCAACAAATAAAGTTTCCTAGAAATGGATGTAATCACATAAAAAGTGACCATTTTAGAATGCAGTCTCAGTCTTTCTGTCTCTACATACCAAGTTCTGTCCTCTAGGTCATGGGAAAAGGTGACCTACATCCTTAAAGCTCCACGACCCAAATATCACTGTGCAAGCAGGGCTATGAATTTCTAACACAGAATGTGAATTAATCAGCTAAAAATGTTATGCTTAAAGATGGAGTCTCCTTTTAAAGATTGCATCACACATTTGCACCTTTCTTTAAAGGAACCATTTTCTTGAGGCTTCAAGAAGGCAAAAATGAATCATCTTTATGAAAATTTAAGTCAAATTTCCTTTTTTCAAGTTTTAGAATAGGCAAAAATGTTATAGACACCCAATGGACTTGCACCACTCTGTGTGCCATGGTATTAGATCATCGCCATCTTCACATCACCATTTCCACTTCAAGAATATATTCAGACTGATCAAACGGACAGCCCAAGTCACTCCAGGCCTTTCTGTCTTACCCTCTGACCAAAGTCCAGTGGACTACTTTTGAGATTTCTAGTTCATCATGATAAAGAAGTGGTCCCCTCACTCTTGGAAGTTCATGGAAACTCCATTGTCTCTGGCCTCTCATTTTGGCCTTGGCAGAGTATAACTTGTGGAGCATCTGTTCCCTCTGACTCTTCTCAATCATTTCACTGGTTTTTAATCCACAGCAATGTCTCCAACAATGGAAATGAAACCAAGATTTGAGGCTGCCCAAGTCCAGGAGCTGGCCAGGCATCCTGCAGTTGTGTGCCAAAATGAAGATAAATTTGGTCATCTGATGGGCAAGGGAAGGGGGCTGAAAAACTGGTGAACCAGACACATCTCTGCTCAAGTGTTTCCAGCAGTGGAAATGGTGCCGAGATAGACTCGAGGATGTTCTCCTCTTGGACATGGTTCAAAGTATCCTTTTTCTCCTGGAAGAAGAACAAATGCCCTGGCGTTCACTATACACAGCAAAAGGGGCCTCAGATAAGGGGTATGGCAACTTTTCCTCTTGCCAAGTCATGAGCAGGATTTACAGAGATTGTTTCCTTCTTAGCCCTCTCTTAATGATGTACAGGATAGAGACTGCCTGCCAGTAGGGTGTGGGCTTGACTGTACAGGCTAATCCTAACCTCCAGTTTGGGCTTCTACAATGAACCATTCCACATAATTGCAGAAAGCACAGGGATGGTGTGGAGGGAGGAGGAAGAGTTATCCAGACAGAGTCATGTTCCTCCATTCATAATTTTGGACCAATTGACATCTATACTTCCAGCACCTAAGATTTCAGCTGCATAGCTCCTCCCCTTCCATTGGAAAGTGACCTTTCTTCCCCTTTGGAAAGAATATTAGAAGTGGGTACTTGGTTACTGGGACAGCACCAGACATGGAGCCAGGAAGACCTGAGTATAAATACTACTTCAATTGCTTACTCTCTGGTGTGAAAATCACATCTGACCTCTCTGAGCCTGTTTCCTCGTGTCTAAAATGACAACAAAATGCCTCTAACACTCACCTCCCAAGATTCAGGTGGCAATCAAGTGAAATAATAAATGAAAATCTTGAAATGACATGTGGGTGCTAGTTATGAGCATCATTTTGTTCTGGTCTATATGTTCAATGGGGTCCCAATAGAGCTAAAGCTAGGAAAAGTCACTTCCACAATTATCTTTTGATATTCAATTTTCTGTGAACTATTCCATTGGCAAATGAATTAACTGACAGTTTATAAATGAATGAAAGTATTGGGATGAAAGCTTTTTTTAAATCATCTTTTGATGTATTTATTATTGTTGTTGATGATGATGAAGAAAATAATGATATTTTCAGTAAATGAACTTCTAAGAATGAAAAAATCCATTAGCTGGCTTGCAGCCTATAGCTAAGAAGCCTCTTCAAGCTAAGAAAGGTTGGTTCTCAATAGCCCCGCAGCTCCCTGGCCCTGACCTTGAAGCCATTCCATTTAGAAAATGTGCCAGGGCTTGCTCTCCCTGGATGTTGTCTTCAAGAATCTAGCCTCCTCTCTACAACTCACATAATGATGGTATTAAAGCAGACTTTTGATGGATTTTAATTTATATTTGTTTTAAAATGTTCCTGACCAGAATTCCTTCAAGACACAAGATCTATTTTGACCAATGATCCCAATGAGACCATCCCATGTCTCAGAATTGGAGAGTGGAGAAGCCTAAACTTTGCGCACACAGTTTCAGAGTTGGAGAGGGTCATCAAAGGATGCTGACTCAACTCCATTTGTAAATGCCATGACATCATGGTACCCTAATGACAGACACATCTGAGGAATTGTTCAGTATCCTACACGAAACTCGACATCAACTGATAACCATGAAAGACTTGGCTACTCTGATCAAGACAATGAGCCAAGAAAGTTCCAAAGGACCCATGATGAAAAAGTCTATCCACCTCCAAAGAGAACTGATGAACTCAAATTGGAAGGGTTTCTTTTTTTACTTTTTTTTTTACTTTCTTAATTTTTTACTTTATTTTTCTTGTGTATATGTGTGTTTTGTCACATGGCTGATATGAAAATATGTTTTGAATGACTTCTCACATATAATCAATATCATATTGCTTGCCTTTACAAGGGGTGAGGGAAGGATGGGTGGGAGACAAAGAACTAGGAACTCAATATTTTAAAATTAATGTTATTTTTACATCTAATTAAGAAATATTTCAATAAATAAATAAAAATATATTTTATAAAGAGAATCACCATCAAGAATGTTTGAACCATACTCAGCAATGGAGAGAAAAGAAAGGAAATGGAATGAGCACATATTAAGCACCTACTACTCAGGTGCTAAGTTAAGTGCTTTACAAATATTATCTCAATTGATCCTCACAATAACCCTACCAGGTAGGTACTATTATGAGCCCCATTTTACATTGAGGAAACTAAGGCAGACAGATGATAAGTGATGTGTCCAGGGTCACAGAGAAAGTGGGTGTCTGAGACTGAATGAGGGCTTGCTTGACTTTAGGTCCAGCCCCGCATCAACCTAACTTCCTCTATCTGTTACCTACTATGTGCCAGGTATTATGATAGGTGCTGGTCTGGGGATACAAAGACCAAATTTAGATAGCCCTACCTCCAAAGAACTCATAACCTATCTGAAAAGTCATATGTGCATATCAATGAATTCAGTATACATGCAAAGAAAACACAAGGTAACATCAGGAGGTAGACAACAGTAGCTGAGGAGGGGGTAGAGAAAGCAGGAAACAAGTCAGAAAAGTCTTCATGGAAGAGGCTGTACCTGAGCAGAGTTTTGAAGAAATCTAAGGAGGGGGTCTCAGAGGTAGAGGGGAGAAGACATCTCACCCCTGAAATCGATCCCCAACTGGGAAAAGGCCCAGATAGGAGACAGAATGTCATGTGGAGAACAGCAAGGAGGCCTGTTTGGCTGGATTATAGAGGATCTACTGACCTAGGAATAATTCCTGCATAATAAGCCTGGAACTGGAGAAGGAGATGGCAAACCACTCCAGGATCTTTGCCAAGAAAATGCTACAGGGGTCATGAAGGGTCAGACACAACTGACTGACTGAAGGACAGCAACAACAAACCTGGAAAGTTCTGAATTGCGTTGTGAAGGGAACTGCTGGTGTTTTCTGAGCAGAGGAATGACATGGTCAGAAATGTATTTAAAGAAAAATCTTTTTGCTATCCACTTTCAACCCCAGGCACTCCCCATTTAACTCAACTTTATTTGACACAATCTCTTGCTAAATCAGGAGGTGGAAATAGTCTGCTTTGGAAAAGGGGTTGTGCCAATCCTAATCATTGACTTATCTTAAGAAGTTAGTAACTGAGGTGGAAGGAACTCAGAGGACTGGGGAACTGTCCAAAGAGCATGGAAACTAGCTGAAATCGCAATAACAACTCCAGCTCTGTGACAGATGGTGACCAAACTCTCTCCTGTAGAAATGCCTTTGAATCAAAGAAGATCTGGCGGGCACAAGCTGTGTATAATGGGCAGGAGGAGAACAAGTTAGTGTCCAGGGTGAGAAAAGAGCAGAAATTGCGGTCTAACGGAGCAGAGAGAAAACTCGGAAGACTGGGGTCTTAAAAGGCTCCCTTTCTCTTTGGAGACACGTTGAAACTTTGGAGGTCTCATGGATTGAATTTTTAGAGGTTTGCTCCTCGTTAATTAGCATCCCCATGCATATGGAACCAGGAAAGGCGGATTTCAATAGCCTCGCCAAGATTGCTGGCTCAGCAAGTCGTCTGGAACAGAAGCTAGATGTGTAAAGCCGCACACTGTGGGGAGGGCAGGGGTCATCCTCTGCTAAGGCAGAGCGGGAGAACATCTCCCATTAATGAGGCGCCCGCCGTGGAACAAACACTACACAGCCAGCCCGGCGATGGCGAGGATTCAGCCGCCCACCGGCGCCGATCTGATGCCATCGTCAGAGCTGCCCAAAGCCTGGCAGCTTGAACATTCCGCCCCTCACCTTCCAAAAGGAGCACGCCAACTCCCCTAGGCCCCCTGCATTCGGCGGGACCCTAAAAACAATCCTCCCCTCCGGTGGGCTGAGGCTAACCCTAGCACGCGTGCTCTCCATTGCTCCTGGCCTTTGAAATCCCGACGTTGGATCTCGCTTCTTCGAGTTCTTTTGCAGCTAAGTAGAGATGGCAGTCTCTGAAGATCATACCCGGACTCCAGGCTTCTGTGCACTTCCCCAGCAGTCTATCCAGTTTCCCCGGAACAGGGCCTGCCTCCTTACCAGCCAGGAGGGCATTCCAGCTCCACCATCACCTCATTCCTGGTGATCCAACTTGAGATTGACTCCTAATCCTAAACATTACTACTAGTCATGGTCCTGGATCCTGGACAAGTCTTTTAACCTCTTTGGTCTCAACTTAAGCCCATCTATAAAATGGGCAAGAAAGTACTTATACTCTCTAGGTCATATGGTTGCTGTTAGGATAGTGCTACAAAAACCTCATAAAATTCAAACTAATTACAATTCGAGCTCACCTATTTAGTAGATACGTTCTATATCCCTAGCGCTGATCACAAGCTGGGAATGCAAAGTAAGATAACAAGGAGCTTACACTCTGTTGGAGATGGGGGAGAGCAAACAACAGATCAGGATATGCAGCCTTTCTTTGGACTCCAGGGGTGATTTCAGCCATGTTGGGGAGCTCAGTGAAACATTCCTTCTCCCAAAGAAGATGAATGAGTACCTGCTCTGAGATGCCTAGGGCAATGAGAAGTTAAATGATTTCTTATATTATTAGTATTCTAGAGTGGAAAAAACCTCCTCACTCATCTACTTTGGCCAACTCAGAACCTAATTTTACAAATGAATAAACTAAAGCATGGAGAGATTAAGTCACTTGCTGCAGGTCCTGTGGGTAGTAACTGTCAGGCACAGGATTTGAGCCCACACCTTCTGGTTGTGGTGCCATTATCATTTCCACTGTATCACACCAAGAGTTTTAGAGCTAGCATCCAGCAAAGGCTCACAGCAAATGCAGGTTTCCCCAACTCTGTGGCCAGCTCTCTATTCACTAAACCATGTGAAACACATGAAATCTATGTAAAGTGAATATAACATGATTTGCAGAGAAAAAGTACTAACAGTTAGAAAGACCAGGAATTAAATTACATGGCACTTGAGTTGAGCCTTGAATAGGGTTAGGAATTTCAAGGTGCAAAAGTGAGGAGGGAGACCATTGTGGCCATGGGACATAGCCAGGGTGAATGCATGGAGGCAGAGGATGCGATCCCATGAATGAAGGACACAAAGAAGACATGGTAGCTAGTCCATCTTTTTTCCCTCTTCATTGCCAGCTATCTCTGAGGGTCAGAGATAGGATCTCAGTCTGAATATTCGGGCAAAAAACAAGGTTGGCCTCAGTACAAGGAGAAAGGACATCCCATCTCCTGAAACATTCTAGAGGAAGGTGAGTCAGGGCTATGCTGTTCTCCCTTGTGCCCTCAATTTTTATGATTAAGTGACATTGGTCAGTCATTTTTGGAACACCTGTCCATTCTCTTCCCACCCCCAGTTTCTGCCATTGCTCCCATTATCTTGTTGGACTGGGCAAGTAGCCCTGAAGGGCCTGGGGATGAGGAAGGAAAGGAAATATTTTCTGGACATTTCATCAGCCATTTTTCCTTTTCTAACACACAGGAAAAACAATGAAGGCACTGGGTGAGGATGTAGGTTTGGAAAATATTCATTCTTTTTTTATCAGAGGTGCTAGACTCAGTACAGTCCCAAATGACTTTTTAAAAGGTCTTTTCCTCTAAGTTCTAGCAACTCAGGGAAATGGCCTGAAATTCATTCTACCTGTCCTCTAACTTGTTAGTGCCGTGGGAATGTTTCATCTCTGCTGGCCAGGAATAATCGAGTGCTTTCCCTAAGTCGGTAGAACAGGATGTCCCAGAAATCCAAGGCTCAGAGTGAGACAGGCGATTTAGAACTAAAAGAGACTTCAGAAGTCATCTAGGCCAAATTTTTGCTTTTGTAGAAGAAGAATAAACAAGTTTAGAGTGGTTGAAGCTCACAGGTACCTATCTCAAGATAGGATCAGGACAAATCCTTTTGTTGTGTCCCTTGGACTTAGTTTGGTGCCTGGCACATAGTAGGCACTTCATAAATGCTGGTTTCCTTCCTTCCTTCCTCCATTATCAGCACTCAAGTCAAGCCTGCTTCTTATTAAGCACCTATTATGCAGTAGGCGCTGTGCTAAGGGCTGAGCATCTCTGATTCCTATTAGATTTGCTATCCTGACTCAGTCATCCAGCATGAGAGCCATCCCTCCTAGCTTTGTACCATCAGCGAATCTGATGAGTGTGGCACCCACACTGTTATCAAAGTCCTGCTCAAAATTTCAGACAGCACAGGGCCAAGTGGAGAGCTCTGGGACATGCCAGCAGAGTCCTCCTTGTAAAGGGCATGGCCCCATTCATGATTCCTCTTTGGGAGAAGCCAGTCAGCTAGCTCCAAATGTGTCTTCCCTACTTTAGGCTAAGCATCCCCAGGTCCTCCAACCAATCTTCCTGTGTCATAAACTGGAGAGCCTTCACCATTTTAAGGACCTTTTTCTGGATGTTCTCCAGCTCACCCATGTCTCTCCTAAATTGTGATGCCCAAGACATGACCTGGACAGAGTAGAATGAGAACAGAATTTTTACCTCTTTATTTCCAAGTCAGACCTCCATTAATGTCACTGGGGATCAATCAATCACATCAGTTGTTTTGGCTGCTATATGACTGCTGATTGTGTTGAGCTTACTTGAAGTCCAACAAAATCCCCAGATCTTTTTCAGAATTAAAAAGATCGGGCTTCAAATCTTAACCCAGAAACTTATTCCAAAAGTGAACTTGAGTAAGTCATTTAATTGCAGTTCCCTCTTCTGCTAAACAAGAATGATACTCTATCCTACCTCACAGGTTAATTATGGGGGGGTCAAATAAGATGACGTATGCAAAATGCTTTGCAAAACTCAAAGCTCATAAGCAAGTCACAGTTAGCTAGCTAGCTCACTAGCTCTCTAACTGTTCTTGCTAACAAGGGACTCAAACAGATAGAGTGGCAGAGTAGAGAGTTGGGCTAAAAGGCAGGAAGACCTGAGTTCAAATACCAGCTCTGACAAGTACTGACTGTGTGATCCTAAGCAAGTCACACTGGACTCTAAGCATCTCTCTAAGACTGTAAATTTCAGGGTATTGATGTGAGGCATTCCCTCATCCTAGGAGTAACCCATATAAATGAAATGGCACATTCAGTTCTTATTTTTATCTCCTAACAATGTACTAAGCTCTATGTTTCTACAAGGTTATTATCTTTAACTTCAGGAGCCTGAGGCACCATCCAGGTTGCCCTACCCTAGTGACTGTTCTTGTTCCGACTCCCTTCAGTGTACTTGAGTTCACAGTCACTTTCAATTGATCGATACTGTGAAGTAGAATGTGGTATCAATCAATCCCATTGATCCACTAATCCATTCATTAACAAGCAATGTTATCTTTTCGTTCTGTTTCACCCTAATCAGGCTAAGCATCAAGTAGGGAACATTCAAATACAAAAAAAATTAAAAATAGGATTGTCAAAATAGGTGATTACTGATGAATTAGTCCTAATTATACAATATCCCCCCTTAGAGCAGGGTTAGCTCCATCCCTGCTGCTCTCTCCAGCCCAGTCCTTCCCCTCTGCTCATCCTAGCCTTCCTCAGACACAACCCCTCTGGCCCCTCTGCAGTAATTGACAGACATTGTCTTATGAGGGAGACCAGCAGGCTGCATTCCGCCAGCCATCATGATTGATTTTAGTGAGTGGTCCTGTCTCTGCTCCTATCTTGTCGACCACGTTCCCAAAGTACAAACTTTTCATTGCACCTGCCGCTCAGTAGACCTCTTTCAAAAAAGGCCACCAGGTTGGTCAAATCCACTTAGTAACAAGCAAGGAATTATTTCTATCTATTAAAACTAGAATCCTTCTTCCCATCATGAATTTCATGCAGAGGGAAGAGGGGGAGGAATGTTGAAACAAGACAACTTGTTTATTTCTACAAGTCAGCCCTACAACCCACCATCTCTGCCCGAGCATGTCATTGTCTTAAGAATGTGTTTGTCTGCCTGGGGAATATTGGGGGAGGGGGGAAGGGGGCGAAGAGACTTCTTTCATTGTAGCCAACAATATCTGCTCTCCACTGATTGGTGGCGGCTCCTCAGCCCCGCTTCTGGCTGGGATGTAGAAACACGCATCCTCATGAATGCTGACTGACACTCCAGGGCAAGAGGGTGTTTCATTTACTGTGGGCCCTGCATCTGGCTGTCTTTGTTACCTGAAATGGAGGAGAGGATATATATGGATCCCAGATATACAGGGAAACTCCTCCAAGTTGGGAAGTGGGGACATATCTATTAATAAATCCCAAAGAGGAGAAGGAGGAGCAGGAAGGGCTTTACCATTCAGGGAAGCAAAAGGCATTTGAGACAGATGATTGCCAAGTGGATGGATACCAGAGGGTCACAATTCTCCCACCCTCTTCAGAGAGGCCTCCCACCATCAAATTCAAAAATACCAACTCCTGCATTTAAAAATCTCCAGAATCTGATTCTGGCCTCTCTTTGTAATCTGGTTTCACATTGCCCCCCTTCACGTACATACTAGCCAGACAATGTAGATTATTTGCTGTTTCCAATATATAACATCACATCTTCCACCTCCATATCTTTGTATAGGTTGTCTCCCATTCCTGGAAAATTCTTCTGCATCACCTTTTCCCTTTAGACTCTCCTCTAGGCTTATCTTAGGTGTTAACTCCACCTGAGATAGTTCCTGATGCCACTCCAGTCCTTAGGGCTCCTCTTCAAGCCCTGAGATGGCTTCTTATTCCTTTAGTCCATATCTTGCATTTATTTTCCTAGGAACAGATTATGCCCCTTCCTTTAGAATGAAAACTCAGTGAAGCCAACTACTATTTCTTTTCTTTGAATCACCAGAGCCTCTCAGAGAACCAAGTTCCCAGTTTAGTATATAAGTATTAGTAAATGATTTCTCCCATTGGCAAGTTCATTCCAGGGCCTCCTGTGTGTTTGGGGCAGGTGGAGGGGTGAACTCAGATAAAAACATTCACAATTATTTGAGAGGAGAGGGAATCACTAGGAGACCCTGTCGCTATCTCCAAAGGCACCCCTGGCACCCCATGACATCTTTGTCCGTGATCCCCCCAAAAGTTTCCAAGGGGTATCCATTCAGATTTGTGGTTCCAGGCAGTGGGCATCAACCAAAACTTTGCTCAGGTCACCCTCTTAAGCAAATAGTTGCCCAACTTCGGCTCTGTCTTCTGTAGAGGAAATTTGGCAACTACACTCCCTTCCTCACAGACAGCAAACGCATGCACATACACTCACACACATACACTAGCGTGCACACACACACACACACACACACACACACACACACACACACACACACGCAAAGTGCCACTTCACAATATCCTCTAGCAAGGCCCAAAGTACAGATTCAGACTTTATCCAAGAAGGTCAGAATGCTCATGCATATGCATATGTACCTGGTGTGTGTCTGCATACATGCATGTGTGCAAGCATGTGTGCTCACGTGTGTGCATGAATAGGTTGGAAGTTGAGGAGTGGAAAAAAGGCTGGCCTTTTTGATTTGGTCATTGAGATCCCCAAAATGCTTTCACTGATAACCAAAGATCCAGTCAGGAAATCTGACTTTGACAGATGCAGTGAGAAGCAGCAGAGGACTCTGGAAAGAGCCCTAAACTGGGAGGCAGATGGCCTGGGTTCCAATCCTATCTCCCACTGAGTAGCCTTATAACTTTGAACAGGCCACTTCCTCTCTGGGTCTTGGTTTGCTCCTCCATAAAGAGAATGGCGTTGGTTGGAATCCTTCTGGCTCTAACTTTCAGAGCCTCTGAGTTTTTCAGACTAAAGGAAAAAGACTGAATAGCTTCACTAGCTTCTGCATGGAGAAGGATCCACTCCTTAATAAAGAAAATGTTTTCTTGTCCTTGAAAAATGTTTGTTTTTCTCTCTGTCCACCCCATCAGAAATGATCTGCCCTTTCTCCGACCTCGAGCAGCTCTTTGCACCTCAGGCTCTCAAGACATTCTATTCTGCATCAGAGAATCACAGACGTACAGATGGAGAGGATCTCTGAAGTTAGCTGGTCCCCTCCCCCAATCATGTTGTTCCTCAGGACACTTCTCAGGGCCCTGTAATACAGGGAGCAAAAAAAATCGAACAGAACCATGGTAACTCAAGATCATAGGATGAGGGAGCAAGGACGTATCTAGTCCTAATTTGACAAATGAGGAAACTGAGGCAGAGGGTAAATGGCTTTGCTCAAGGTCACATAGCCATCTGAGGCAGGATTTCAAGCCAGGTCTTCCTGACTTCAAACTCATTATCTTTCTAACTATACTACACTTTGGAAGCAGAATGTCATTAGAGTGGCACAGATTAGAATCAGCAGGCTTCTTTATCATTCTATGTGCCCTAGAAATCTCTGCTGCCTCCTGTCCCATCCCCACCAGCATCACCATCACATCTGGAATGGAGCTGTATGGAGACCCAGAGCAGCAGGTCCCTTGCCCCAATTCTTGGAGGCCCCAGTGGTTTTCAACATGATTTATCTTGAAATCTAAAATGGTTCAAGGCTCCTGGTTCTGATTAACATTTCAGCTCCTACCCCAGTGGTCACCAGGGTTCTGTAACAGTCCATTCTCACAGGCAGGTGAGGTAGGCAGGTCCTCAAACACTGAGTCAGTGTTCTAGCTTTTTGATTTCTCTGTTATCTTTATCAAAACAAAGATGCTGTGACCTGTGTACCATACAAATTTGCATGACCTAAGTGGTGAACACAAGTACACATACACACACAAAACCTCTCTTGAATGAGCACAATTGTGTGTCTACCAAGTTCTCTCTTGTGGGGGTGTTCATCAACAGTGGCACAAGCTGGAAGCATGTCAAGGGAAATCTTGATTTGGAGACCAGAGATGCCTGGAAGCCATTGCCTTCTGGCTCACCTCCAGTAATCCACTAAAAATCAGAATTGGTCAAGTTCACACAGTGAACAGGGAGATGTGTTGTGAAATGTACAGAAAACATGGGAAATGCTACATCTGTTGGGAAGTCACTTAATAAATGTTTCAGAAAACCTCAGCTTTAGGATAGAGTTCCACTCCCCAAAATAGTGATTTTTAGACTTTGGGCTCCTTCCAACTTATTTGTTCAGAAAGTAGAAATGTATCTCTATACTGAAGGTGCAGTAGTTTGTGGGTTTGCTTTGTGGAAAGACCACCCTGGGAAGGGAGATGAAGCAGCAAAGGATTTGTAAGACTCCACTGACCTCCATAATTCAACTGGAAAACATTTTAGTTCTTTCCCACAGAAGGTAGGAAAAGATTGAATGACTCTAATGATGCTACTCAACATGCCTAACTATCCTTTTTAGATGCTTATCGACCTTGGGTTGAAGTCTACCATTTCCTTCTGTTTCAGCAAGTAGACATGACATTTCTCTTGGAACCTCCTACATCACAAAATATTAAGTTTTAACCTATAAACCAGCAATCATTTCTATCAGAAGAACATAGCAAATCACTATCCACTAGAGTACTGCAGACTTCCTTGGTGGGTAATACCAAAGAACATGATTTCAATGTTTCTTCAGACTTCTATATTTAGAGCCTAATGTTCCTCACTGGAATTAGAAAGCTTCCTTGTCCATCCACTTCTCTCCACCTACATTACAGGCATCCTGTTTTCATACCCTTATCATTTTCTCTTCTGGATTATTACAATAGCTTCCTAACAATAAGACAATCAATTAATAAACATTTATTAAGCACCTAATTTTTTTTTAATTTTTTTTTAAATTAATGGAATAAAACAAGCATTTCCTTAATACAGTATAATAAAAAAGATTGTTGTATATGAAATGGCAAGTCTATCATGCACAATTTACTGCTAATTTCAAATATACAACAAAATGATTATATAAATTTCTTTTTTCTTCCCTCCCCACCCTAGAGATAGCTACTATTAGACACAAGTAGACATACATATGTGTGTTTAAATATATATGTATATATATATATGTATGTATATAGATAAAATCATTCCATACATACTTCTATTTATCAGTTCTTTCTCTGGATACAGATAGAGTCTTTCCTCATATTCCTTTATGGTTAATTTGGTATTTATAATAGTTAAAATAACATTCACTCAAAGTCGTTCTTAAAACAATATTGCTATTATCGTATAGAATGTTCTCTTGGTTCTGCTCATTTCACTCTGCGTTATTTTGTGCAAGTCTCTGGAACTGAGATCTGATTCAGTGGGACAACTCAGGCTTTATTCATAGTGCTGTTT
Organism: Notamacropus eugenii; assembly: GCF_028372415.1. NCBI lineage: Eukaryota > Metazoa > Chordata > Mammalia > Diprotodontia > Macropodidae > Notamacropus > Notamacropus eugenii. The sequence goes on along the minus strand of NC_092872.1, from coordinate 284,807,512 downwards.
ATACTACAGAGATTCTAATCGTAATTTATTGAATTAAGCTAAATCACTATAAAGTGATTGATAGCCTCCCCCTAAATTATCTTTGAGGTTAAGGGAATAATTGTAAGACCACATGCTAATTTGAATGTATTTCTAAATATTGGAATCTCAAGTTAAGGAAATTTGGAGGAGGTGAGGGCTGTAATGCCTTGTCATTGACTTAAATTATGTGCTCCTTTTTCTCTCATATCTAATGTTGGTCTTGGAGGGAAAAAGAGACAAGGAAAAAAGGTTCTATTATTTTCCTATAAGGAAATGGATTAGTTCACAGCTCCACCAACAATGAATTAGTGTTCCAACTCTCTCACACCTTCTCCAACATTTATCGTCTTATACTGTTTTGTAATGTTGGCCAATCTGATAGGTGTGATGCGGTACTTCAGAGTTGTTTTGATTTGCATCTCTCTAATCCATAATGATTTAGAGAATTTTTTCATATGACTATAGATAGCTTTAATTTCTTTCTCTGAAAACTTCCTGTTCATATCCTCTGACCATTTATCAATTGGGGAAATGATTTGTATTCTTATACATTTGCCTCAGTTTTCTATATATTTTAGAAATGAGGTCTTTATCACAGACATTAGTTACAAAAAATTCTTTCCCAATTTTCAGCTTCCCTCCTAATCTTGGTTGAGTTGGGTTTGTTGTGCAAAAACTTGTCTATTTAATTTAATCAAAATTATCCATTTTGTACTTTTGTGTTCTCTATCTCTTGTTTGGTCATAAATTTCTCCATTCTCCAAAAATACACTAGTCCTTGACCCCCTAATTTGTTTATAGTATCAGCCTTTATACCTAGATCACGTATCCATTTATACTTTATTCTTGTGTATGGTGTCAGGCATTGTTCTGTGCCCACTTTCCACTACTCTGTTATCCAGTTTTACCAGCAGTTTTTGTCAAAGAGTGGACTGTCTTCTGTGAACCCCACAGACATTCTATGTGAGTTGAGCTGAGTTGATTATATTGATGGGAACCAGAGAGTAAAGAAAGGGAACACTATTTGTGTCATTTGCCTTTCCTGATTTTCCCTTAAATAAGGAACAGGAGACAGCCAGTGACATGAATAAAATGATTTGAAACAACATGACAGCTAAGCATTTAGAAGACTTTGGAACTTGCCATTTGGACTCTTTGGTCTGAGTTCATTGGTCCATTTCACACTCTTAGGCTCAACTAAGACATTCAGGAGGACAATGGAAAAGTGATGAGGATCAGCGATTTTTTTACATGTTCCTAGGGAAATATATGCAAGGTTTTGTCTAGGAGCCTCAGAGAAACTTTCTGTCTCACCTAAATCCTCCCTTCCTGCCATCTACCCAAGTCCAGAAATACTATCACAATCCTTGACCCCAGATCCTGGGGTCTCTTCTACTCTCACCTCTGTCCTAAACACCATCCCTCCAATCACTTCTGTTCTCCTTAAAGATTGGGTTATGACCAGCTTTGGCCCAAGGTTTTTGATTCTCTAAGGTATAGCTCAGAACATAGTATCCATCATATCCATCCTTAAGACTAGTCTGGAAAATGCCCTGTCTTACCATCAATTTGACTTTGGATGACGAATGAGGGGGAAGAACTTGGGATAGTTGGTTATAGGAAAAATCAAAGAAGCCAAGATTATAGTATAGCTCCTTTCTCCTCAAGGCCATTGATGAGCTCTAATCAAGTCATCATGCATTCATTCATCCAACTAGAAATAGTTATTATGTGCCTGTTGCAGAGTTCTGAGCCAAGTGCCAGGATGAATAAAGAATCTGGGTAACACAAGGCACCTGCCTTTTGGAGTTTACAGATTGGAAGATACAGCATCCTACAATTTATTCAATTCTTAGATAGATAGCAAGTCTTTCTTCTCAGACCTGGAGAAAAAATGGGATTTCCACTGATAGTCTAAATTATTCTAAATCTCAGCTTTCATCATTGTTTATTTGTGTATTTTAAATATGATTTTTAATATATGTGATTTAGACTTGCAAGTTCATAAATATGACAGACCCAGTAACTCCTAGTCTTAGTGAGGTTTTTGAGCTTTCCCACGGTTCCACAGTCAGTGCACGGCAAAGAACTTCTATGGCCAACCTTCTGGCCACTACCACCACAATGGTTCTCAACATGGCTATCTAGTTTATTTGGAACAAGCAATTTTGGATCAATAGCCCTGCCTGGTCAAGCCTGTCAAAGAATTAACTGGATTGGTTTCACTCACTGCACTTAGTTTGCTAATTATATCAATCGCATATAAGCATTCATATCTGGAGCTGGACTTTCTTCTTTTATGTATCTTTGGACTTTGCATAAAGGAATTCTGTTTCAAGACAATGTTTGATAAGAAAATGTCCTTTTCTTCAAGAACCTATTCATTTCTTATTCCACTGGGCCCTCCTACAACATCTGGTGGCCTGTGCATTGTAGAGGAACTGTATTTTTTCTTCTAGCTTTGTATTACAACTGTGACAATAAGAAACATGTAAATGCTGAAGGGGGGAGGGGAGATCAGAATCTTCTTCCACTGTTTTCAGTTTGGTAAATTACCTGTGACTTCCAATGATCCCAAACTTATTGTAGTAAAATCCCATCTTTTTAACACCAGTGTCCTCCTGGTGTTAGCACCTCCTTGGTGCTATGTGCTTCAAGAGGCTGATGCCTTTTATCCATGGAGGCCTCATCATGCACAGAGATGAGTTTGTGTTGAACTCACTACTGAGGAACCTCCAAATGGGCTGAAAAGGAGCTGAAATATGGAACATGGAAGAGATTGTCATTTGCCCAAGAACCAGCCAAGGGAGGTTCTGGGAGATTCATCAGCAGATCTTTGGCCATGGCTACTAGGGGTTGCCTGCTTGGGCCTCAGTAATGAAAGGACATCCCCCAAGGCATGAGGACATAATTGGCAGGTAGGAAAGGTACCTATATCAGTGAAGTCATGGCTTCCTTGGCAGGAACAACTTGTCATTTATGCCAGAATCATCCTCGATGTCTGAACAAAGTCATACTATCATCTTATCAAATCAAAGATCAAAATTAATGCAAAGCTAGAGGAAAGAATAACAATGAGAGGAGGTGGTCTGCAATGAAAACACCTTCACCTTGATTGAATCAAATAAGTGAAAGATGCCAAAAACTCAGAAATGGACAGAGGAGAGGACATCAACACTGAATCAAATCACTTCATAAAGAAGTTTAGCCAGTGGAAATTAATTGTCACACAAGAGAGCCTAAAAATCACTCCAGTCAGTAAATTATCAATACGTTTGCTAAGCAGAAAGGCAGGCAGCTAACGACAATGCCGATTTAGAATACAAAGTGATTCGTAAAATCTTACAGAGAAGAGTGAGAGATTATGAGTAATATAACCTCATAAAATATCAGGACACAGTGGAGGCAGGAAAGTTTTTAAAAGCAGAGAGAGCCAACCAAGCAAAGTTATTCTAAGGATATGTAAGAATAGGATGTAAGGACAATGAAGAGATGAGAGAAAGAATAGATAGACATTTTTCACTAGCTAGGTGAAGGCCTCATGGAACTATCATATTTGGACTCTAACATCTATCCCAGTCTTGAACATACTCACAGACAAAGCAGAAAAGACACTGCAGAGACCAAAGATGAGGAAAGCAATAAAAAGACCTTAAGTATATGTAGACAGAGGAACTCCATGCTGGAGACAACACAGTTTCAAGGGCACTGAACAACCAATTCACAGGCCAAATGGAGAAGGGGATTGTGCCAAAGGCTTAGGGGAAGAAATAGTGGCCCTCACTACTCTCTAAAAAAGACAAGAGAGAGAACATTGATAACTCATTTCGTATGCCTACGATGCTATGTGCATTAAGGAGACCTGCCATATTTATGCATCAAGGACATCCATGATGAAAATATCAGAAGAAACAACAGACTTTCATCACTGATGTTGCATAATTGTTTACACATGGGCCACACATTGCTCAGTTGACTGAAAGATACAAGATTCTGAGGCATGTGACTTGTTGACTATTCAAAAAAGAATTTTACTACATGAATTAAATGTGTCCTTACAGGTTGTCTTCCTCCTTGTGTTCAAGTTATGCATGACCCCTTGAAAGGCATACCAGTGGAGAGAACTTGCTTTAATGACCCTTGATCATGAACCTGAGGCTATGCATGCATGAAGCAAGGGAGATGTCATCTGCCAAAGGCGGTTGAAGATCCAGGGTTGAAAAAGAATATACAAGAAGGGGTAGTGGATGGTGAAGTCCTCTGGGGGCTCATGTTTGCAAATGACACTTTGCTAACTGTGTCAAGCCCCAGAACATCCAGAGCCTCCTAAATGAGATATTTAACCACATTAAAAGAGTCTGAACCAGCTGTCCACACCAAGTGGAAAAAGCAAGTGGGTGAAGGATGCCTACAGGCCAGTAAGTAATATGCTGAAAGTTGAAAGTATAATCTATGTAGCTTATACATCAGTATATCTATCTATCCATTTAACTATCTGTCTGTCTATGAGTATCTGACTGCCTGCTATCCTCCATATGTCTATGTTGTTGTATTTCTGTCATGTCTGACTCTCTGTGATCCTATTTGGGGTTTTCTTGGCTAAGATACTGGAGAGGTTTACCATTTCCTTCTCTAACTGGTTTTACAGATGAGGTAACTGAGGCAAATAGGATTAAGTGACTTGACCTAGGTCATGCAGCTAGTAAGTATTAGAGGCCAGATTTAAACTCAGATCTTCATGACAACAGCCCTGATGCTCTATCCGCTGCACCACCTCCCTTCCCCTGATATATCTCTATCTGTATCTGTATATAAAGAGAGATAGAAACATCAAGGACAATATCTATCTCAGACAAATAAAGCAATAGAAAATACTTTGGAACTGGAATTAAAAAGGAGGAGAAGGGGGAACTGGTTTGCCTCTGGGAAATTACAAAATCATTTTAATTTTAATGAGGCAGCTGGTGGTACAGTGGATAAAGTGGAAGTAGACAGAGCACTTGGAGTCAGGAAATCCAGCCTCAGACACTTCCTAACTCTATGATCCTGGGCAATTTATTTCACCTCTCTTTGCCTCAGTTTCCTCATCTGTAATATGGGTATGATAACGGTTCTCAGGGCTTTTGTGAGGATCAATTGAAATAATTTTAAAGTGATCCTAGTGCCTGGCACACAATAAGCACTATCTAAATGCTAGATATTGTTAATATCATTATTATTCTATTTGTAAAATCTCTCAGTGCAGTGCCTGGCAGGTCACAGGTGTTCTATGAAGGTTTGTTGTCTTTCCTTACTCTCAATGTCCCACGTTCTTCCCTGAAGGCCCATTAAAAAATCCCAATATTCTTCTGGTGTGGTTGTATGGTTAAGAGTTATGTTTCAAAGAAGTGGTATTGAAAAACAAAGGACAAAGAAAAGGCTCATGATGAATATGAAAATGTTTCAACACTTTACAAATAGATAGAAATAAATTAGGGAGAAAAAGCAGAGTAAGGGGTCTTATCAAAGAAATGAATAAGCAAAATAAAAGATGGACTGGTCATGTGGCAAGGGTCTAATGGTGTGTATACTTCATTAGCATTCTCCTAATGTCAAAAGAATGAACTATGGTGATCTGAAGGAACATGGAGCATGGTCAACCAGCATAGATGAGATGTGGGCAGCAGCCCTGGAAGGAATAGCTCCATGGAAGAGGGCACAGGTTCTTAAGTATTAGGGACTTTGTTTGTTTATTTTACCAGACCAATAACTTCACCGGTCTAAGGAGCCACTGAGAAGACACTCCATGACCAATGCACATCCACACTTGCTTTGAAAATTATAACACTGAAGGGTTAGTTGTGGCACTGAATGGGTAAGAGATTTTTTTGTCCAGGGTCAGAGAACCAGAAGGTTTTAGAGCTGTAACATGATCCCAGGTGCTCCTGGTTCCATGATGGGCCATCTGATCAGTACATGACTTTGTCTCTGAAGTATGATGACTATAATCATTATTGTTATTACCACGTTTGTACTTAATGCCATGAATATAAAAAAGTTCTCTTACAGAATCTTGAGAATAACTTTACCAGATAGAGCTGTAAGTCCTTCTGTACCTCAAGCAACTTAGAAGCAGGTTGGCAACGGTGTCGTCTGTCTCTTTCACTGGGAAAAAACTGTGATGGTGAAAATTGGAAATGACCCAAATAGGACCCATTTTGATTATGCTTAATGGAAATAGCATCGGTTAGGAATGGGAGTAATCTCAGTTTTTCAAAACAAACTGTTAGGATTTCATTATTTCCAGGCTAGAAACGTTCCCCATGTTAATCCATTTTATTTTCTTTAAGCCAACCTTTACTCTCTAGTTCATCAGATGCATTTAAAACCAAAAGAATGTTCCTTCAGAGGCAGATGTAATGACTGGTTCGTTTTCTTCCATTTCCTGATAAATTGTGCCTACCTTTTGGGGGAGTGGAGGAGAGAAACTTCAGATCCAAACCCTGGCTTCCACACTTTTTCACCACTGCTTGCCAATGATTTAAACATTTGACCTGAATCTCTAAATAAAAAAGGTCTTCCTGCAAGTCTGACAGAGTAAAATTCCACATGGGTCAACCTGTCAAAAGGACAGACAACCCAGCTTGCTTCTCATGGAATGGAGTGAATACTTTGGTTGAGTCAAACACGCCAGCACTTTTCCATGAGAAAAAATGGCATTTGCAGTTTAATTCTAATCAAGTGACTGTATCATTAGACTGTTCTTCATATCCCAGTTATCATTGAGGTTTTGAACCAGAGATGGGCAAACTTGAAACAAGAAGTCCCTGGAATATCTGGAAGAAAGGTGTTGAAGAACATTTCAGAATTAAGTGTTTTCATTTTCCTTCTGTCATCCTTACCTGGGGTTTCCTGTCACAGCTGATCCATGGGACACTGGGAAATCACTGGAGCAGGAGAGACACCCCCAAGCACTCATTTATTATCAGAAAAGGATAAAGGAATTGAGGTGAGGAAGTGACTCATAATCTTCCCAAGTTTACATTTATAGAAAATCTGGGGAAAGATTCATAGTTTTAAAATCCCCATTCCTTTAAGGAGTCAAAACTATCTAATATTCAAGCTTGGGGAATACTGGCCATAATGAAGTGTGGGATGGATGGCAACATTAACGTCAGGGGACCAGTTGAGTCAGACATTGTTTGCACTAGCCTGGGTGGGCCAACCCCAGCAGTCAGTGCAGGGCCACCATTTGTTACAGCATCAAAGTCTCTTTAATATTTTCTATCATTTCCCATCACATTCCCTATAACAACACCCTCAGGAATGACCTTCCCACTGGGGTATGTTTTTTCACCTCTCCTGTCATCTTCTGCAATTTTGTGCAGCTTAAAATGATTCTTCACTGTGCTGGGGCAAAAATGACAAATGCCACCGATCTTAAGGCATGCTCCCCCCATCTCTGCTATTCCGACACCATTTCAATCTCTGTCAATTAGCCTAAGACACTATATGGATCTTCAGGAAAGGACACTGGGCCCATCTGGAAGGTGTAAGCCCCTGAGTGAAGGGAGCAACCTTGTCCTTTTCCCCTCTTCTAGGACTTGGGTAATGCGGTATGTCTTGTCCTCTGGCCCTCTGGGACTTGCCCTTAAGAGAATCCCTATTTCTTTCCTTTACACATCAAGGTTTTCAGCACCTCTTCCTGTCCCTTTATTAGGTGTCCTGCATGAGACTTTGTTGTTTTCATGCCTGTTTTGCTTAAGGTAACAGAAGCACTTGTGTATCTCCAGGGATTTGGATGCTAAGTGATTTTGCAACACTCCTGCATTCTCTATGAATATCTTGTCAGTCAGTTGTCTGTGGCATTTAAAGTAAGCACCAAAGGATGCATTTCCACATCCACCACACTCTGGATGGACAAGCTCCAACTTTCGGGCTGTGTCACCGCGTCTCTGCCCTAGGGCTAATCTTCAGCAGCAAGAACTCACAAAGTATGGAGTGCACAGAAGCATCTGGCTTCCTCTCACCTCCTCATCTGGGCTCTTCTTACAGGGAAGTGCTTCAACTATGTGGGAACACTCGGGACCTTATTGGGCCCCCAAAAATGAGATCCCAGATGTTCCTATGATGATGATCCCACTGTTCCTATCAGTCCACAGAAGCATATGAGTGACCACCAACCTCTAATCCCCATCGCCTTGGCAAACGGTAGAGTTCACACCTCCCCACACACAATCACCTCCGTCACTGCTCCTGGACCAGGCAATACCAAATGAACATCAGAGGGAGGAGGCAAAGACAAGCTGACCAGCTCTGCATCAGCTGAGAAGGCAGGACAGGGCAGTGAACAGGGCATTGAAAGCAGAATGATATTCAGAACCTGCCTCTGCCACACAGAGGCAGTATGACATCGGACAAGTGGACGCCCTTCTCTGGCTCTGATGTCTGCTCTCTACAACCAGAATAAACCACTCCTGATTCCTGTGATATCATGAACGGAGGACAGGGTTGCCAGTAAGATAACAAACACCAGAATAAGAACGTAAATGAATTCTGCAATGAGGAACATAGCACTAAATATCTGGAAAGGAGAAATGTTGGCATGATCTTGTTGAAGAAAGGTTGCAAAAAGGCACATTTCTGTAAGAAAGAAAAATTGCCAAATATTAGGAGAAAGTAGCAAAGACTGAACAGCAAGGAAGCTTTACAGGTTCTTCTCCCTCTCCTTGAGGTTGGACAGTGCCAATGGACAGAGTGCTGGGTCTGGAATCAGAAAGACCTGAGTTCAAATCCATCCTCAGACAATCACTGTGTGATCCTGGGCAGGTCACTTAACCCCTACTTGCCTCAGTTTCTTCATTTGTAAAATGGCAATAATAGCACCTACCTCCCAAGGTTGTTATAAGGACTAAATGAGATAATATTTATAAAGATCTTAGTACAGTACCTGGCCCACTGTAAGCTCTATATAAATGTGAGATAATGTTTTTCCAACTCTTCATGAAAAAAGGCAAGGAAGAAAGGACTGGGAGAAGGAGGGAGGGAGATAGAGAAGGCATAAAACATGCAGTCAAGAAAACCCAGAAAACAAATCCAAATCAATCTGCCACATGATTATATTTACATTTCTGTCCCACTTCCTCTGGCTGGCTGCCTTATAAATCTCTACTGGATGAAGGAACAGAGGCGAGCCAGGTAACATTTCCTGAGATTTCCACCATAAATACACAGCTGAAGGAGAAGGCACAGAGACTCTGAGGCAGGCCAACTCCAAGTGGATGAGTCCATCTGTCCTCCTCTTAGCATGAGGCAGGGTCTGACCTGCAGCTGGAGCCTCACCTTTGAATCATTCACGGCTTAGAGAGGAGGAGGGGGCACACAACAGTAGTGGGATTTTTTTTATATTTCTAGAAAAGAATACACATGTCTTTACAAGTGACAAGATTGTCATTGATGGGACCCAAACAGATTTATAGAGATGGAGATACATCAGAGGCATTGAACTTTGGCCCGCACAGCTTTGTAAGAGACTGCAGCAATACTCGGCTCTAAGATGCACCATGATACTTTGTTCAGCCTGCCTTCCCAAGGAGGGAGGGTAGGACCACTTCTGCTGTAGGGATAAATCAGGGTGCAAGATCCCCAAATGCTGTGATCACATCTGGGTCGCAGTCCTTTGAGGGAACAGAGCTACCTTATCTGTAAAATGGAGGTGACAATGATACTATCTGCTTCATATGGTATTGTGAGGAAAGGGTTTTGTAAACCTTCAAATTCTATAGAAATGTGCAATCATGTTCTCTGTTTTAAGGCCCCTTGCGATTCTGATGCTCTAAGATCCCTTCAGGTTAAACATCCTATGAGGCCCCTCCCAACTGTGACATGCTCCACTGGAAGGCTGAATAGTACAAAGGAAACACCATAAGTCAGCTGGAAATCAAACCTTCTACAGACTTCATAGGAAGGCTTCTTAGGAGAATTGGGGCTAGAGCTAGACTTGAAAGGACTTTTTCTCTTACACCAATTAAAACGCAGCTGTGAAGTCTGTACAATCTGAAGACAATGTTGCCGAGTGGATAGGACACTGGGCCTGGAATGATCACCTATGAGTTCAAATCCTGGTACTGGCATTTAACTAGCTCTGACACCCTATCAATGGAAATTAACATCTATGAGTCTCAGTTTCTTCATCTGTAACATGAAGATAATTATCCTTGAAACACCTATGTTTCAGAGTTATTGTTAGGAAAGTGTTTTGTAAATTTTAATGTGATACAGAAACCAGAACTGTTGCCATTGTAACCGTTAATCTTGTGGTTAGCAGGGTCAAAACCATATAAGGAGCTCCAAGGGCCCTTTCTGAAGGATACCCAGTAAGTAGCAGAAAGTAAAACCATACTTCTTCCTGCTCCCCTACAACCCTCCTGGCCTGTAAAATATCTATCCTGTACATGTTTTACAAAGTTGTATTTAGCTCCTCATCTGAGCTAGTGTATGTGTGTGTATGTGTGCATGTTTCAGTGTGTGTGAGTATATGTATGTGTTTGAGTCTGTGTATGTGAATGTGCGTGAGTGTGTATGTGAGTGTATATGTCAGTGTGTATGACAGTATGTGTGTGTGTGCGTGTGTGCATACGCAGGTGCACGCAAGAGGACAGAAGGATGAACCAAATGGGGGCCCCTTATCTTTCCCTTTTATGCCAAACTTTTTTATTGCTCTCATAGTTGAATCTGTGGTTGCCATGGCCTCCTCCACCTTCAGGCCTCTGGGATTGCTAAAGGCAGAGGCCTAGAAGAAGTGAGACCTGATGAACTACAGGAAACCTGGGAGACACAGCTGGGCAAAAACCCTCTGGACCACAGCAAACGAATCACACAACCAGCATCTGCTGTAGAGCATCCTGAGGCTCCTGCTTTCCAAGCCTGGAGCCTGTCCCTTCCCACCCCTTCCTTTGATTTATACACTTATACTGGGAGGAAAGACAGGACCCCTCCTCCTTTCTGACTCACTGACATCCTAGTCTGTAACTTCCTGAATTGCAGAAAAATCTTGTTCTTACCCTCCCTCTTCCTTCCCAATTAAATTATTTCCAGGCTTGATGTGTGTTATCTTTCATCTTTGATCTCAAGCACCTGGCATGCAGAGAGTGCTTAATACATAAGCTTGTTGGATTTAATCAGTTTCATCTCAAGATGGAAAGTTGCATTATAAATACAATCGTAACCTGAACATTCTGGGCCATCCAAATGCACTTGGAGCTTGTGGAGAGCATGATGCCCAGAGAAGCTGGACAACCTGGTTCCGACCTCAGCTCTGAGACACTTTTCTGGCCATGAGGCCAAGGACAAATCTCTTTGCCTCTCCAGTGGTCAGTTAGTTCATCTGTTACATGGAATCCTAACTACTTTTCAGAGTAGCTCTAATGAGGTAATGTAGGAATGCCTTACATTAATATCACTTATTAGTGTATACTGAGAAGTCATCCCACTCTCTTCATTCCCACCACCACTTAGTCAATTCTGATACTACTTTTGTATATTTCATCCCTTCTTTGCTACACCCGTGTGGTCAGTGAGGCATAGTAAGTTTGGAAACAAGGTTAAAATTCATTCTCATTCTCTTTGTGTCTTTACCATTTCAGTGGGTTTCTTGTAGACAACAATTTGTTGAGTTTTAGCTTCTTATATATCCTTATCCTTGCTTTTGCTTTATTGGGTTGTCTAATTTATTCACATTGTTAAGTTTGTGTTCTATTCCATTCATTTCTTTTACCTGGACTTTGACCTTCTTCTTCTTTTAAAGTTGTCCTTGTACTTAGATTTGCTTTTACTACGTTGATGCTAGTTTGTTGGCAAAGGCTCTTTCCTCCCTCTCTTCTCTCATTGACCCACCAAGGACAGAGTCCTTTAAAATAATTTAAATTGTAGAATATAAACTCTTGGGATAAGAATTATCCCACTTTTGTCTTTACATTCCTAGTACCTAGCACAGTGCTGGTCACACTGATCACAGCAGGCACTTCAAAATGCTTGTTGATTGATCATCTCTGTTTTAAATACAAGAATGAAGTAACAAAAGCTTGGAGATCCCTGTCCCCTCCCCATCCCCAAACAGGAAAGATGGTTAGACTAGAAAGTTAATCATCTTGGATGTCATTTTTAATGGTTTCTATTTAAAACTTGGGCAAGTTATCTGACTAGTCATCAGTTTACCAGCCAAGAAAATGAAATGGAGATCAATTGTAAAGAATCCAACAAAAAACCAACTACACAACAACAATGCTGTAACTGCAGGTGATCTGGGAAGTTTCTGAATTTTCTTTAAATTAAATGAAACATTCACCAAGTTTACTTTCTTCTAATATTTTAGAAGAAAAGCAAGAAAGTATGTTTGGCCCTCTACTGTCCTAAAAAATATGTAGTAGAATAAAAACAATAATACCTCTTCATACTGGATTTCTCTTTCTTTCTCTGTCAGTCTTGTTTTCTTCTCTCTCTCTCTCTCTCTCTCTCTCTCTCTCTCTCTCTCTCTCTCTCCTTGCTATGTCTCTTCCAATTAGTCCTCATGAAATCTGAGCTTTCTGAAATGAGTTAGAAGTCCCAGTAAATTCACTGTAAGATAAGGAACTGTATCTCCAAAATCACCTTCCCTAATGGAATCAAATGACAGTCTTGAGAGAGAGGGATCCTGAGTTGAATGTGACATGGAGATTTCATTGCTCCCATATTCTGTGAGGAGCCTTCCACAGCAAGGGGAAACACATTCACCAAGCAGAGAGAGAAGGCCTCCATTGGAGCCCCTCTTACTTACCTTGCCCTACGTCAGTTCCCCTTGCCAGCCCTGAGTTTGGGACCTGGTATTGCTGGAGCTCATCTCTGTTTTCAAAAGGCAAGTTTGATTTTATGGGTTTAGGAGGCTATCTTTAAGACAGTCATGTGTCTTCCCTGGAAGAAAAACACTGTGGCCTCCACATATATGTTGGCTGGGAAAATGTCTTTGCATTTGTACACCAAGCCCTTTTCACCTTTAATATTGAGAGAAAGAAGCCCAGTCCCTGCCAAATACCATAAAGGCTTTTGTGCTTGCAATAGCCTGTGTCCTTTGTGCTCAGCACCTCCGTCAGTATTACATTTACAGAGCAAATGTTTTCCGTGATAACTGGCCACGAGCAGATGATAGTAATAAATGCGGCGCACAACTCATAAAGCAGAAAGTTCAGCCGTGCACACACCTGCAAAGACTTCGATAAATAAGTGGTGGAGAACAAAGCTGAGCTGTGAGATGGAAAAGATGACTTTGAAAGTTCAGGAAATGTTCACTGGCAGGATGAGCTACAGGTCGGAATCCTGGAGCTGTTCTGTGCCTTGGTTTTTAGAGCCAGAAGGGGCCTTGTGGTCCCCTTTTCCAATCTTCCACTCATTTTATAAAAGAGCAGCCTGGGGCTCCTGAGAAAGAGACTGAACCGAAGTTATAAGGACACTTTCCAGAGATATCAATTTATTACACAAGGGAAGAAAAACCCTCTTAATGGTTTATATGTTAATTTCTTCAAGGCATCTTTAAATTTTTCAGTATGTTAACAGATCCATGATCAATATCACTGTCATCTCCAAGAGTGATTATCACAAACCATTCCTGACAAATCACAGATTCTCAAAACCAGGAAAATCATGGTCATTGAATCCAACCATTTCCTAAACAAGAATCCTTCTATAAGGTACATGCAATTTGGTCACTAAGCCTTGGCTTAAAGACATCTAGCAAAGGAAGGCCCACTAGCAAGATGTGATGGGGCTATGTGGTGGTGATACACATCCCAGGTGACATTTTTAAGACCACTTTTGTGCACACTTCATCGTTGAAAATAGTGCTGCTTCTTTCTCATGATCCTATCTTTCCACATCCCTTTGGGTCCTGGGATATGGAATCTTTGGAAACTAGTTCTTCATGATTCACAGGCATAGGGCATCATTCCAAGATATTGGAGCTTAAAAGAGAGGTGGTTGTTTCAGGAAACAGCTAGAGATCATTGGAAGTGTTGCATGATTTCCTAAACATAATCTTTGACTTCCCTGAAGTTGCTGATGACTGGTGGTTCAGAGTGCTAGTGGATAGAGCACTGGGTCTAAAGTCAGAAAGACCTGGATTCAAATCTAAATTCAGATACATAAACCTTTGACAAGCTATTTAACCTCTATTTGCATCAGTTTCCTCAACTACAAAATGGGTATAATAGAGAGGACATCTTGCAGGGTTGTTGTGGGGAGCCAAGAAGATATTTGTAGAAAATGTTTAACACAATGCCTAGCACATAATAAGTACTCTATAAATGCTTTTTCCCCATCTCCCTTTCCTCCATTCAATTCTACCTTGTTGTCCTTCTGGACATTAACCAGAAATTTACTTACTGATGGACTGAATCAGTGGATTGTCCATTTACTTGCATACTTTCATCTTTAAAAAACAAAGTCTTTCCACTCATTTGTGTGTATCTGTCCTTTTTTTTTTCATCTAGACTATCAAAGGTACTTTTTTGATTAATTATGGATCTCATTGAAAAAATTCAGTAATGTTCTGGGATTTGAAAAAAATCAGCAGGATGTCATCTGCAAACAGAAGCATCTGGGAGACCTAATCTTCCATAGGAAATTCCACCTTCTATGATAGTGATAACCATCCATATCACATCTTTATGCTTTACGCAATGTTAATAATCATGGGAAAACTGAGTAAAGTCATTTTAGTGCATGCATCTATCAAAGAATCTCATGATTTTGGCATATGAATGAGAAAAATCTTCTTTAAGGATGTTTTTTCTCAACTATATCAATTGGTTTAATTTTTTTAAATAAACAATAAACATAGCCTTATCTTGTATTCCTTGCCTCTTTGGGTCAATTGTGTGACTGCCGAGATAGAGGTGGCTGTTGAATCTTGTTGCCATTCTTACATTTTCCTCAAGGACATTCTAAAGCTATGTGCAAATCATTCTCATGAAGATTTTGTAAGAATCACAATATGTAGACAGATGAGTCAGTAGCTATTCATAGCAACTGACTTTTTTGGTATTGATACTGTTGAAGATTTTCATTCCAGTACTTTGGCATATTCTTCTTTTTAAGATATCTTGAAAACTAATCCCTTCATATTTAAAAAATGCAGTCATTTTCTTCTGGGTTTAGTTGACTTTGGAAAGCTACTCTTCTTGACTTCACTTTCTTAAAAGTCATTTCTACTTTGTTCAACAAAAATTTAAACATCTGGCATACCAAAATGGTGGATCCAGTCGTTAATGATGAGACTAAATGGTTACAAAAACACTGAAAAATTTGTCCCATTTTCTGTCTGTTTTCTTCCAATTTCCTCTCTAAATGTCATTGGTATAGCATGCTATTTGGGAGCCATGTCAACCTCTCTGAAAAATCATTGTGTCCTCAACATCTTTTACCTGTTTTGTGATACAGTACCATTAGTCCCCCTCAGTCAAGTTCACCATTTTACAAATGAATGAGTTTACAGTTGCAACAACTGTTATCCATAACTAGCACTTCTCTGTGCATGGCAAGTAGGTCGGTTGTTCATGATATCTTTTAGCCTCCATCTTAATTGGAAATCACATTGGTATGTTCACTCAGTAGTCACCAGTCATGGATCTTCCATTTAGAGTGCTAGTGATTAATTTAGTGCTTATAGATGGCCTTGGTACTGTCATCCTTTGCACCTTCAACATCCTTTTCTGCTCCTTCCCCTATCACTGCCACTGAAGAAATGAAAGGGGCCCACAGAGGACTGGGAGACATTCTGTGGTTCTCTTTGCTTTGTAGGTTCTCATAGTCAAAGAATTTGTCTCTGAATGTGAAGATTTCAAGTTGATCGATTTCTCAATACTTCCCTAGGCTGATCCCTGGACAGCAGGCTGAGTTGGCCCCCAGGACTTTACCCAATAATATCCTAGCTTAGTAGAATCTACCAGAGGCTTTGGAATATGTTTTCTATGGAGAATAAGATGCTATTAAATGCTCATTCACTCTTCCCTAACATGTTCTCTTTTCAGTGGAAAATCTTTGACTTATAGACTAATGCACACTTCAATGGTGCCTTGTAGTTTACAAGTTAATTTATCTACAATTCACAAGCAGTTAAGTTTTCTGGCTCAGGTGAAATCTGTAGCTTGATAAGTTAGTTTGGCTGCTACCCTTGGTCTGTGAAATGTGCAGGCCATTGTAATAGCACTTTTGACATTTTTGAAAATCTTTCCTTTAACTGTCTGAAAAACCATGAAAGGTATTCAGAGGTATTTACCTAAGCCTCAGTTTTCCAATCTCATCCCTCCCATGAGATATTTAGATATTTCTTGAATTTCAAATGTAGCATGGCATGGGTGATGGAGACACTGAATAAAATGAGTAGAGAAAGAGAGAAAGCTGGTGGGAAAGAAGGAAAGGAAGCTTCTTTGAAACAGTTCACAAAGCTGGCTATTGACTATGGTTTAAGGGACAATGAGCAGGTTGCCTATCCCCATGGATGTCATCCCTGTGAAAGGTCTAACATTGTGAGGTGTAAGTAAGAAACAGGAGAAGAGGACAGCTGGGAAAGATACCTGGAGGAAGAAATAATGGAACTTGGTGAGTGCCTGGATAGGAGAGGTGGGGGTGGGGGAAGGAATAGTCAAGGAGGACATCAAGGCATTCACCCTTGAGATTGTTTCATTTCTTCAACAAGTATTTGTTAAGTACCTGCTACATGCTAGGCATGAGAAATAACAAAACAAAAAATCAATGGCTCCTTCCTTCTAGTACCTTGTTTTGTTCATGAGAGGAAATGACATGCACTGAAATAAATACATTGATAATGTACTCAGTCCTCCACTATATCTGTGATTTTATCAATTCTCAAGTTTCTTCCAAAATTCCAAAACACCAGCAAGCTAAACTAAATCATGAAGAAAGATAATTTGGTGATGTGGCCATGACAGTATATTGCATTTCAGTCATAGAGAACTACCTGTGAAAAGGCAGTAAGATGAAAGATGGAATTCCAAGTCCAAGGAAGAGCTAGATGCCCAGAGTTGTGAATAGGAAGAATGGAAATTAAATAAATAACTGCCCAATAGAGCTATTAAAAAATACTGTTAATTGAGAAGATGCCATAAGTAAAAAAAAAAAAAAAGTTTGCTTTGTGATAACTTGTTAAAAGAACAGGAGCTCTTTACTCCTATAATCACTAGGATCTTTTTTACTCCTATTCCTAAAGTCCATTGAGTGACATCTACAAAAAAAATCCCTCTGCAATTAAAATAAAGGTCAAATAATTAGGCACTGAAGGTGAGTGATTCAATGTGATGCATCTGAGCTAATGACCACATAGGTGCTCCAGGGAACTATAAACTGCTCTGTCACCAGGGTTCATAATCATCAAATATATTTGTCTTCTCAGCCAATGAGAGTACAAAAATAAAAGAAATCACTTCCTTGTTAGTATTACTACAGTTAGCATTTGCCTCTAGAGAGTCTGGATATATGCTTCTGAAGTTTTAGACTGTGCCGAAGTTGTGTGTGTGTGTGTGTGTGTGTGTGTGTGTGTGTGTGTGTGTGTGTGTAGGGGGTGGGGGCTACTGTGAATTTTCCCCTCACTATGAGTGTCCTCTTTGATGATTTGTAAAATTTCATTAAAGTAGTAGACATGATAAAACAGATCAAAAAAATCCCAAGAGATTAAGGAGACCCAGCTAATTGACTGAAGTCATGAACTCCTTTTCCCATTGCTTCCTGGGCCAGCACTGACAACAGAGAAACGTGGTGATCTCAGAGGAGTCATCCATCAAACACCATTTTCTTTAACCACAGTCTAATCTTCATGAGTCTACAATAACAAGGGACCGCAAAGTCCAGCTGGACTGATTAGAGTTTTGAGTATGGAACTTTCCCAGTTAAAAAAAAAAGTCTACATGATACTTTTGAAGAATTCTGACATTTTCTCTTACCCTTTTCAGCTCTGCAGAATATATTGTACATTCAATATTTAAACCTCGAATGTGGCAGCATCTTGACCAAGATTCAAGACACAACACCAAAGAAAAGATTGACACTGTGGCAGAAGGAACAGAAAAATGACCAGTTAAACAGCAAAGGGAGAGGCCAAGTGACCGGTGCCAGTAAGGCAGTCACTCAGATGCCTGGCTCCTCACAGCTCCCCAGGAAAATGGAAGCTCTTAGAGGACAAGGGCTGGGTCCTTTTTTCTTTGCATACTTAGTGCCTAATGAAATGTGCACGCTCAATAATGAACTGAACTGAGGTGAACAAGAACACTTTTACAAAGAGCTTTAAGATCATAGAATTCAAGATGGGTACCTTGCTACTGACTATCCCACGTGATGTCACGTTGTGCATAGCAGGCCCTAGACATATCCAGCTACTCTTCCCAACCCCCTGCAGCTACTCCTGTCAGTGTTGTCTCCCCTTCATTAGAAGGTCTCTTCCCTGAGGTCAAGGACTGTCTTGCCAGTTTGCATTTGTATCCCCAGTGCTTAGCATAGTGCCTGGTACACAGGGCTTAATAAATAGCTTGTCTGGCTGGCTGGCTATTTATCTATCTATCTCCATATTTTTATTCCTCTATCATCTGTCTAACTATCCCCCTACTTAGCTACCTAACTGCCTAACTCTATCCATTTATCTATCATCTGCCATCTCTTTAATCCATCTATCATCTATCTGTCATCTATCTATATCAATCTATCAATCTAGGCCTTGAATACCATCCCTTCTTGCCTCTACTTCATAGAATCATTTATCTTCCTTTAAGAGGCAGTTCAAGCACTATCTTCCACTTGAAACCTTTCTCAATCCCTCCCATACACCCATACATACACTGCTAATGCTCCCCCTCCCACACTACCTTTTATTTAACTGCTTTGTATCTGTGTTTAACATCTGTGTTTATTCACTTGACGTTTGTACTGTGCCTAAATGTACTTGCTGTCTCCCCCATTAGAAAGTAAATTTATTGTGAGAAGAGATTGTAATCAGAAATAGGATTAGGATCAAAATCTCATGCAGTACTTGGTACCTACTAAGTATTTAATAAATGCTTGTGGGTTGATTAGCTGCTTATGGATGCAGAGCAGGAGGGAGCCTTGGAGCTCATGATCCAGTCCCTTCATTTTAGAGATGAGGGAACCAAGACCCAGAGAGTCAGGTTGAGGGGAAGGGTATCCCCAAGGTCACAAAGCTAACCAATGTCAGAGTAAGGATTTGAATCGAGGCCTCCTGACAATAAAGCCCAGCTCTCTCCTTTGATGGAAAGCTGGCTCTCTTGGAATTGGGGTTAGAGTCAGAATGTGGAATTATATCCTGTCTTGGCTACTTTTGGAATGAGAGATCAGTGTGATCTTGAACAAATAACTTCCCCTCTCTTAGACTCAGTTTCTTCATCAGTAAAAGGATTAGACTTGATAGGATCCCCAAGGTAACCCAAGTTGAAACTAAAAACTAATCAATTACAGTTTAAGTTAGTTAAAAGTTGCCAGTTGAGTGCTTAAGTATAATATTTCTTTTTTGTTCTAAAGGCTAGGTCATGTGGAATTGTATAATTCATGTTTATGCAAATAGTTTATTGCTATTTTAATTTAGCAATATAAATAAAAGCCAAAGCATGTCCCTAAGATCATGTATCTGTACCTCGAGTAACTCAACACATTTAGTCCCTGCTATCATAACTGGAATAACTATCATGGCAGATCAAGTGCCAAGGAAGTACCAGTTGCCCCTAGGTCCTCTAGCCTCCATAGTCAATCCTATTTGAAAGCAAGAAGATAAAGAACAAGAACAAGAAGAAAAAAAAGGAGGAAGAGGAAAAGAAGAAGAGAAAAAGGAGGAGAAAGAGAAGAAGAAGAGGAAGAAGGAGAAGAAAAAGAGAAGGAGGAAGAAGAAGGAGAAGAAGAGGAGAAGGAGGAGGAGAAGAAGGAGGAGGAGAAGAAGAAGGAGGAGGAGGAGAAAGAAGAAGAAGAAGACAAGAAAGAAAAAGACAAAGAAGAAGAGGAAGAGGAATAAGAAGAAGAAGAGGAAGGAGGAGGAAAAGGAGAAAGAAAGAGAAGAAAAAGATGAAGAGGAAGAAGAAGAAGGAGAGGGAGGAGGAGAAGAAGAAGGAGAAAAAGAGGAAGGAGAAGGAGAAGAGGAAGGAGAAGAAGATGAGAAAGAAAGAAAGAAAGAGAGAAAGAAAGAAAGAAAGAAAGAAAGAAAGAAAGAAAGAAAGAGAGAGAGAAAGAAAGAAAGAAAGAAAGAAAGAAAGAAAGAAAGAAAGAAAGAAAGAAAGAAAGAAAGAAAGAAAGAGAAAGAAAGAAAATATGGAACTTAAGTCATGAGGACAAGTTTTGTGCCACTAGCCAGTTTTCTGGTATTACGCAAGTCTCTTAATCCCTCCAGCTTCAACTTTCTATAAAATGACACAACTGGACTAGATGACTTTCATGTCCCTACCCCCTCTAGACTTGTGGTCTCATGGCCTCTTGAATGACGAAGTTATACTAGATAAGTATTATACCTCTTCTATAAAATGATAAGACTTCAGTAATTGCAAAGATCATAGGAGAAATTTTATTTTAATTCAAAAATGGTCAGATATGACAAAATAATAGCTCTTTGTTCCACATCCATCTGGTTATGGATATCAAAATTGAAGGGAACAGAGAAGCTTGCTTTTCAGAATGTCTCTATCCACAGTGCTTTATTCACATTCCCATTTATTTATTTGTATTCCCTTTACCCTTGAGCTGAGTCTTCAAGAAATCCAGGGCTTCAGAGCAGTGATAGAAAGCACTGCCGACATGGGGAACAACCAGAGTGGAAGGAATGATTAGCAAGCCAAATTAGTGGAAACACACAGCACATGAAGAGCGGCAATATAAAGAAAACAAAGGTAGCTGGAAACTAAGCTATGGAGGAGTTCCAATGCCAGTTGCCTGGATATTACATTTTGGGGGCTCATTCAGAATTGTTGCCAGTTTCTTGCCCTCAGCATGAGGTAAAAACTTTCAAACAATCCTCTCCATTTGTGTCTCTTTCTTGGCCCTAGGAGATGACACTGTTTCAGATAATAATAATCAATACCCAAACAATATCTATGAAGCACCTACTGAGTATGAGACACTGTGCTCCAGAAACAGGGGATGTGTTGTCTTCCTCTTTGTGCACCTTACAAAACAACCTGTGGTGATGTCAGCTGGTAAGCTGCTTTCTCCAACACCCTGGGACCTTCTCCACCCCTTTCCCTGTTGTGCTCAGCTTCTCTTCTGAGATGTACTAGTCTGACCTCTTCAGCATTCCACTGCATTATAACAGCTAAGTAGCACCTCCAGTACAAGGAAACAGGCCAAAAGTATTGCTGCCACACCCAGACACCAGGCAGCAAAAGCCTGTAGAAACCTCCAAGCTTAAAGTAAACTGGTCTTTAAACTCCTCTTCTCCTGCAATTTAAAGACATGAGATCATGTACTATTGGCTATGTAACAGCAGCAACAGCAGCAGCAGCAGCAGACTCTTGTCTGGGTTAGGGTCCAAAATTCCTTTTTACTCTAGTCATGTTCCTTGGTCATCCCTAATCTTCATTCACCTTTAAATGAACCTAAGGACCCTCACTCTTTGCCACCTTAGGAAGCTTGCACAGGAACTGGGAATCAGGAGATCATCCTTACCATGATGCTCCTGGTGGCCAGGCAGTTAGCTCAAGACCAAGACTGAAAGTGCACAAGCAGACAGGGCTGTTAATCTTTGATGACCTTTGCCCTGTTTTCTATCAGTTATTAAAATCAGTGGTGTCCCTACAGATGAATGAACAATATATAGATGTGTGTCATTTGCAAGTATGATAATTGTCTTCCCTGGTAAGTGAATAAGATCACCAAGCAAACAAGTGCAAGGGAAGAAGAGAAAAGAATATTGGAAAACACCCACTCTTGATGAGTGAGACAAGGACAATTCGGCACTAGACACTGACAAAGAATAGCCATATCAGTAGCAAGAGAAGAGTCATGTCACAAAAGCCAAGGAAAAAGAAAGGACATGGAAAGGGAGAGTGGTCTACAAGGATTAAAAACTGAAGGGAAGTCAAGAAAAATGAAAACTGAGAAAAGACCCTAGGTTTCACCAGTGAAGAGAAAGCTGATAACTTGCGTGAGTTCAACTTTGATTGACTGGAAGGATTGGAAGCCAGATCTCAAAGTATCAGGAAATAAGCAACATTTGAAGGAATGAAAGCAATGGAGAAAGGTGACTCCTTCTGGGAGCTTGGTTGCTTTCATGAGTATCTACGTGGGGTGTGTGTACTTATATGGGATGATTAATTGAGGGGTGGCAGCACCAAATAAAGGGGATTGTTTGTTGTTTTAAATAAGGATCAGAAGACCCAGTCACGTCCATAGGCAAAAGGGGCAAGAACCATGTGGACAAGCAGGACATGCAAGAAATGTAGACTGAAGATGAAAGAGAGAAAAGAAAAAGTCAGGGGTAGGCACTCAGAGGAGATGGGAAGGGTGAGATCAAGGGCACCCATTGCATCCTGTAGCTCTAAAAACGGGGGGAAGGCTTTAGCAAAGAGTAAGTCCACCTTCTGAGAGAACTGAGCAAACAAGAAGAAAGGAGATGATGACCTAAAGAAAGTCTGAGGAGAGGAATAGGGGAGCGAGGGAGCACTCAAGGGCTTGCCCCTGTGTTTCCAGTAAAGTAGATGAGGTTCTTTTATGAGGTGAATCAGAGAAAAAGCATTTGGGGCAACGTGGACAGTCTCAGACAATTGCCTGCAAAGAGATAACAGTCTAGGTTCTCCCATTAACTTTTGTTATACACTCAGTCCCCAGCAGAAAACTGATCCCCATCACCGAGAAATTATGCCCATTGCTCCCCCCAGACACAAGATGAGGGGACGAGCAGAGAAGATCTACAATTACATTTTTAAACCAACAGCTCCCTTCCCCTTCCCATTATTAATCAATGTACAAGGGGGAAGCCAAACTCTTATCATGACAACTACTCTAGATTTCCAGACAATAAAACTGCCCTCCTCCAGTATCGTAGAAACTTACCTGGATTTGGCTCTGGCTCTGAAAATAAGATAAACTTTTTTGAGACTCTGAGATTATGGCCAGTCCAATAATACACCAGTGCCCAGTACCAACCCTTCCTCTCCATTTAATCCCAGTTAAAACTGTTTCCATGTGACATTGTAATAGCAACCAATGATGCACTCTGTATTTATTTCCCCTAGTACACAGACTTACTTACAGAGCTAACCCCTTTAGTACCATCTCAGCTGACATTCACTATAAGAACATCATAATGACTTGGATACCACATATTGGTAATCCATGGTATTCATTCATGTTTCCATTTCCTAGGAGCTCGCAGGGCTGAGCTGGAAATTGGGACAAATTCTTATGTGGACTCCCAGCATTAGCGCTTTGTCTCTGACATTGTTTTAATGCCTATGTGCCAGGTAACAAACCATCAACTATTTCATTTTCTAGAGGCAGCTTTGTGGAGAATTTGAACTATACCTTTTGCTCTCACTCTGAATCCACATTCACACAATCATTGATTTTAGACTAAAGAGAGATCTTAGAGGTGATCTGGTACAGAAGAGGAAACAAGCCCAGAGAGGGGAAATTCGTTCATTTTTCATTCATTCATTCAACAAGCATTTACAAATCAGGTTCCATGTGCGATGCTGGAGATATGAAACCAAAAATGAAATAAGCCCTATCCTCAAAGAGCTTATGCTCTTTCAGCAGAGAGCAGAACATCCATATATATACATACATAAATATATGTATGTATATGAACATATATGTATATATATTTATGTGTATACGTGATAATAAAACTTCTTATTTTATACCACATGAATAATGCCTTAAGGTTTACAAAGCGCTTCCCATATTTTATCCTCACAACAAACCTATCAGAAAGGTCCTATTATCATCTCCATTGCATAGATGAGGAAACTGATTCTGGGAAGATTGAGTGATTTCCTAGGATCATAGTTAGTGCCTGAGGCAGGATCCAGCCCAGGTCTTCCTGACTCCAAATTTAGCTGTCTATTTACTAGACCACCTAATCACTGCATCAAAGGTGAGCACAATGTCATTTGGAGAAAGAAGGGGCACCAACAGACAACGTGCCCCTGATCACAAGATGAACCAAATTCAGCTCTTCCAGGTCCACATCCAGTAATCTGTCCAACCCATAATCTTCTGCCTTTAAGCAGAATCCCTAAAAAGGGATCCTAAGTTTTAGCCAGACTATGATGGTCTTAATTCCCTGAAAAGAAAGGAGTTATCAGGGCAATATCTTCACATAAACAAAATAAACTTGAACATTCTGGAAAGAAAAATGCAGTTGGTGCAGAAATGATTGGAAAAGTGAGATGGGGTCATTTTTCTTGTATGCCAAAGCTTGGTTCTCATTCCTACTCCCATGCCAAGACAGTGGGCCTGAAGAGGAGGGGGTGGCCAGTCTCCGAGTATGTCCTGAGCCGGCAGCATCTCTAGCTCCTGGCTGTCTGCAGCACCTGACAAGCCCATCGGAGCCTGCATATCTCATGCTCAGATTTTCAGAAACTTGTTACCACA
Organism: Notamacropus eugenii; assembly: GCF_028372415.1. Taxonomy (NCBI): domain Eukaryota; kingdom Metazoa; phylum Chordata; class Mammalia; order Diprotodontia; family Macropodidae; genus Notamacropus; species Notamacropus eugenii. The sequence continues at coordinate 284,782,885 of NC_092872.1, read as the reverse complement.
CAGTGGTCTTTGTTAAGCTGTCAGTGCACACCTTTCATGACAATGGTGGCGATGCTGGAGACAGGATGTTTCCTCATTATTTGCCGCTCCGAATCAAGCTGCACATCCCCTCAAAGCGGGTTCCCGTCTGATTCTTCTCCGAGCGGGTCCCTGCTGTGTCTCCAGCATATCTAATTGCCCCTGTGTTATGTGCATGTTGAAAATTGTGTCTTATTACACAACACACTCAACATCCCCGCCTAATGAGATTTGCCTCCTCCTCGTGATGAGTGCAAATAGAGATGTTCATTTGGGCCACCATCCTCTGTCAGGTTTAATCTCCTTTACTCATTTCTTTCTTGAGACTTGAAGCCTACTTTTCTTAAGTACTGAAGCAGCTCCTACTATATGGAGTTTATTATTCTCACTATTATTATTTTTTATTATTATTATTTCTCAGAAACAAGTGAAGTCAAGTAGCAAGTGGTTCAGCATGGACAGCTGGGATATTAGCCAACTGTCTTTCATGCTAGTTGAGATAGGGCCTATTCTTAATCAGGTTGTAGAGACCTACCAAAGACCTTTGGCTTTCAATTATTTGGGGAAAATGTCATATTGATGGACTTCTTATCTCTCTGAGATGTTTCTTTCCTACAGTGCCTCTCCATTTAAAGTCAATAGCTTTCAGAGTTACAAACTCATACCCATCTGTTAGCTACTTCGGATTATTATACAGATTTGGGGGAGTGAGGTGTTAGAAGGAGGTTTCTTCCCTTCCACTTCTCTGCCTGGAACTTTTCTAAATCTTAAGTTCACATCTGTGTTTTCAGGACTTACACCTGGGGTGCAGGTTCAGTTAACCACCACCACATCTATAATTGAATGCCTTCTAGAACGCACTTCTTGGCTGGTGTCTTCTAGGGTTAGTGAACGCAACAGGCAACCATTGGCTGGTCATCCACCATTTTGCCTACTTCCAACTGCGGTTGGACTCACAATGGATTTTCCTGTTGCCTGACCACAGATCCCCAGCTTTAGTCAGCATGGCTCTCTGTTTGGAAGGAGTTCTTCCTCCAGCCAAGTTTCCCATCTGAGTTCAGCTCTCCTCAGTTCTTACTGCATAGTAACCAATAGAACCCATGATATTCATCTTTTTTTTTTTTTTGCAGCCTTGCAATCAAAGGATCCCACGTCCAACATGAGCAAGTACAGGGGATAAATAGTTCCTTCAGGTCTTCTGAGAAATGGTTGAGTTTTCAATAACAACCATAAGCTTGAAATAAAGCCAACAAAAACTCATAAACTCTCTTGGTATAAGTTAAACATATTTACTTTCCAAAATGTAGCTCTACCTCCTAAGAAAATTCATTTGGGATGAATTGTCCAGAAACTATGAGTAAGAATTACATTTCCTGAATTTATTTTGAACACTCTTAGAGGATGTGACTTCTAACCATTGCTTAGCCTTCCTGGGCCTCAGTTTCCTCGATCTAAAATTAAGGAATTGTATTAGTTGACCTCTGGGGTCTCTTCTTTCTGTAGACCTCTGATCCTGTATCAGTGGCCTAGAAGAAGTAAAGTTCCTCCCCATAGGTTTCACATGAATAGAGAGAACATGGATGAGCAGACCTATTAATCACTCTGTGAATGGGTATTTATTAAGCACCTATTGTGGACTAGGTCCTGTGCTGAGTGGTGGGGATACCATTCTAGTGACTAATTAAAATGTTGCTAACCCACTAGCTGCTTTGGATGAAGGAGAGTCTAACTCCTGGCTCCCAAGGCAAGGGTGTGATTATACTCTGCTCCCCCAAGGTGAGCTGAGGGTTCAGCCCCTTCCATTCTGGAGATCAGCCCAACAGCACAGCCCTGTGTTCACTGGAGCATGGAAGTCACGCCGAGCACACACTGCCTCTCCTGACTTTCTCTTTTATTCAGAGATCCTGGCAAGAACACACTGGCTAGAGCTGGTTGGGCCCAGCAAGGGTGAGGCCCGAAATTCTTTGCACCATGTGGTACTGGTGCAGTTGGCTCTTCGGGGTGGCTCATGGGAATCAGGAGATCGCACCACACCTGAGCAAAGACTGAGTGGAACTCTGTCCATTTGTCCTAGCTGAGTCTCTTTTCAGAGGGCTTATTCCCACTGCGCAGTCTTTGGAGTTTTCCATGGAGAAGAAGCAAGGGGCTGTCCTCATTCCCCTCATTCTTGAGCTTTACTTTGAGGTCACACAGTCTACAAAGTTGTCCTGGTCTCCAGCACGTTAGGGCTAGGACAGCTGGGAGGCACAGTGTTCTGGAGTAAGGCAGACCTAAGTTCAATTCCTGCCTTGGTCATTTACTGGCTATGTGAACCTGGTCAAGTTACAGAACCCACCCATCTGTGCCTCAGTTTCCTCATCTGTAAGATGGGGCTAATAATAGCATCTATTTCATGGAGATGCTGTGACAATTCCATGAGACAGAACATGTTAAGGACTTTGCAAATGCTGAAGCCCTAGGTAAATGTTAGCTCTTCTTCCTACTTAGCTGACCCCTCCCAAGGAACAGACAAATGCCTCTCTGAAAAGAGAATTTAGAGCCTACCTGCTCAGGCTGATCACACATTCTTCCCCTTCATGGATTCTTTTATCCAGCCACACGAACTCCATTTCCCTCCTTTGCAAGAACTGTCCCACCACAGAAGTCATGAACTAGGTGGTAAAGGGAGTTGTTCATGGGACTAAGAATCAGCAAAATCCTGAGTTTGAATCCTGCTCAGACACAGTTTACTAGCTGCATGCACCTCAGGCCCAGGCTCCTCCTCTGCAAAATGGGAATGATAATGGCACCACCTGACATCGTTCTTGTGAGAATCAAATGAGTTTCCATATACAAAGTGCTTGGCGCATCCCAAAGTGCTATGTGACTGCCAGGTGTGATTACTTAGAGCTGAAAGGGAACTTGGAAATCATCTCCTCTAACCCTATAATTTTACAAATGAGGAAACTGAGGCCCAGGGAGGCTCAGTGATTTGGCCAAGGTCAGAGTAAGGATTTAAAAACAGGACCTCAAGCTACAAATCCAATGAGCTTTTCCTCTGTCACCTGCTATCTCCCAAGCCTGGGTTGCATCCCCTGCCTTGCCTCCACTTCTCAGAATGAGGGCCTTCCTTTAAGGCTCCCCTTAAAGGAAGCCCATGCTGGCCCCTACACTCGTATACTCTTGATTCCCTGACCTCCATTCCCCACCCCCCAAATTACCTGGGAGACAGTTCAGACTGACTTTTCTAGGTACTGTTTCCCTCAGTAGAATGGCAAGAAGAGGCTTAGCTCATCACATCACGCATAGTAGGTTCTTAATAACCACGGGTTGATGTCATCACTGATGGTCCCCATTTAGCTTTATCTCACATAGGATAAAACCTTTTCAGGAATGTTCTGGGATCACTGCCAAGGAAGCAAATACATTGCAGGTGTACAGACGTGTCTTTTATTGGAAGGGGGAGTGATCTTCCCAAGGAGCCGTTGGCCTCTGCAGCTGTGTCAGCCACAATAAAACTTTCCCAAATCAGGAGACAGCATGGAGTCCTTCTATAAGCAGATGAATATCAATACTGCTCAACTCAAGCTCCAGGAACACTTGTTGATTGATTACTAGGTCTGTTCATCCACATTCCTTCTATTAAAGTGAAATCTGTGGGGAAGGACCTTACATAACTCCAGATAGGGAAGAGACCTCAAAGGTCATCTAGAACAATTCCCTGATTTTACAATTAAGGAAACCTTTCTTGACAAGAGGATGGCCAAACCTGAATCTGGGAGCCTTGATCATCCATTGTCTTCCTAGAGAATGAGATCCAAATCTTCTGGTCCTCCAATGACTCGATGATCCTACCTACGTGGGGATTCCTCTCAATGATCCATCCATGGCTTCCCATCTTTATTTGTGTCCTTCCATATGTTCTCTCCAGGACAGCCAGTCTAACATGCTATGAGCCTTTCTCCCGATATCACAAGGACGCCATACACATACACAGGCATTCCATACAGTCCCCCTTGCTCTTGTCATGTGGCCAAGCCATCTACCTTTTGACCCATTCCTACTTTTCATTAACAATATCCTTGACCTGGCTTTTCTATTTTGTTAGATGTTATGGGCTGTGCTCTGTTGACCTCTCAGTGGTCCTTATTTATATTGATTTTAACACTTTGGTATGTCATAGCCATAGATTGTGTGTGTGTGTGTGTGTGTGTGTGTTTTCATCCTTCATTGCTGAAGAAGACCATGCCATTAGAGAAATAATGACATGACTTGCACTTGACTTTGTTTTGAGTGAGGGAGGGCTGTGTAGGTCACCAACCTCACTTCTCCTCCTGAGCCATCTGAATCCAGTGGCCAGATATTCATCAGCATGACTGGAGATGACTCAGGATGAAGCAATTGGGGTTGAGTGTCAAGTGTCTGAGGTGAGATTTGAACTCAGGTCCTCCTGATTCCTGCACTGGTGCTCAATCCACTGCACCACCTAGCTGCCCCCATAGCCATAGATAGGCATCGGCAGAATGTTGGTATGAAAAGACAAGCCTGTAGTTCCTAGGAGAAGCTTAGAATCATTAAATGAGATGGGCATTTCCTCGTAGACAGTCCTGCCTGTGCTCTTCTTCCTGTTTCTTCTTTCTGGAGCTTAACTCACCTACTTGCATTATCTGTCCAAGACACAAAGAAACAATAGCTCTACAGACCACCCACTGAACGATATGTCATTCCCCTAGAAAATAGACCCCTCAACTTGCAGCCTTGTCAAATTTTCAATTCAGAGTCACAGACACACATAGATTTAGTTCTGAAAGATCATCATATCAACCCCCTTGATTTACAGATGAGAAAACTCAGGCCCAGAAGTGAGGCATGACTGACCCAAAGCCACCCAGGCATTAAATGGCAAAGTCAGGATTCTGACACAGGGCCTCTACTTTTTTTCCTTTGAATCAGGTGTTTTCCTTTAAAGGGTATTTTAATCTATGGGATTTTCACAATCACAAGCTAATTTCACAATCACACTCCCTCCCAATCCCCAAAGAAGAGACTACTAGGCTCATGGAGATGTAAACCATTTCCTCAGAGCAAAACTAAATATCCTTTCTGCCTTAAACTTCCATTGAGAGCACACACAGTTTCACTTGGTTTTTGTTATTGACAGTCTGTTCTTGACAAAGCCCAGGGGAGTATGAGAAAATAAGATGATAAGAGGAAGGAAAGGTGAGAAGGCATCAAGTTTACACTTCCCATGAAAAATAATGGGGAGTCAGCTGAGGAGCTTATAAGAAAGATACCTTCTCAGCAAGCACAGAGTAGAAAGAATCAGTCAAATCAGGAGTCAGCCCTAATATAATTCAGTAAATCAAAGGTGGTAGTAAGAAAAAGGTGGGAGAAATTTACAGTTAGAGCTGTGGGGGACCTTCAGGGCTATGGAGTCCATCATACCATACCACTGGCACATTTTAGAGATGAGGACACTGAGTCACTGAAAAGTTAAGTGACGTGTCCATGGTCTCACAGCTAGTATCTGAGATAGGATTCAAACTCAGGTTTTCCTGATTTCAAGGCCAAAACTCTATCCCCCACATTGCCTAATATCCTCAAATTGCAATAGACTTATCAAGGTTGGTCATCATAGGACAGGTTTACTATTTGCTCCCAGGTCCATCCTAGAAGCTTTTCCAGTTTGCCAGAACTGGCATTCTGCTGGCACAGATATCAGGCACCCAAGGTGAATTCCAGTCACTATGAAACTGATCCAAAGGGACCTTTGAGAAATATGTAATAAATGGCACCTTCTCTAAAGTATCCCCTACATGGAGGCAAGCCCAATGAGAGAGATGCTGCTATTATAGACCTTTGTTTAAACAGCCCATAATGTCATCTCTGTCTAGACTCCCAGTCATCTCTTATACACATGGAATTCCCTTTGAAGTCAATAAGGAAGCAACACACTTCCATATCTCCCCCTGGGCATGGTAAAAATAGTCCATTTTCTGCCAACAGCCGCCACTCCAAAGCCTCCATCAGTCGTTGGAGTTTAAGTTAAGTTCAGAGCAAACTCTGAGTTTAGAGGGTGACTTTTAAAAAAAAAAAAAGTTTGACTCTATCCTGACCTCAGAACCTGCCAGTTTGGAAGGGAAACCTCCTGAGAATACATCTCTTTGTGAATCTACAGAAAAATCAGCTTGGAGACAATAGCTCTTTGGGGCTATTGTGCTTCTTAGAGCATTGGCACAACATCAAGAAAGTGAAGGAGTCAAGAAAGTGCAGGTGAGTCACAGGTCTTTTTTTCCAAAAAGGTGATCATGAGGAGGGAGGCAATGCCCAGTCAGCTTTCTGGGACTTTCAGCACTCCAGAGAAGCAGCCCAATGGGACAGTGTCCTAGGTAGACACAGTCTGTCAATGAAGCAGACAGGAGAAAGGAACATCTAGACCTGGGCTGTGCCCACATGGACACCGGACAGATTGAACAAAGATAAACAATTGTTTTAGCATAAGGAGGAAATGTAAATACCAGCTCAAATCTTCTAGCAATTTGAAACAAGGCAAGACCAGTTCTCTGATCATTCCCACCCACCCACCCCCCACCAAAGAGCTGATAACTCTTTGGATATCATGTGAATTCTGAAACAAAACTTTTTGTTGACTGCCTATGAAATAAAATCTTTCCCTCATGCTGAATGTTTTATGGAAAACCTGTCCCAGAGACACAAGAGTCATGCCTCATGCAGGCTTCAAGTGCACGTATTTTGGGTTTCTGGCCCCATCTCTCATTTTTGTTTAATTCTTTCCCTACCAAGGTGCCCTCTGTTCCCTTGGACTAACCTCCTTCTTCTGATTGCTTCTCTTACTTTCTTTTCCCCTCTTTCTGATTTTTATGGTGCCTCATTGCATGCCCATGTGGCTGATCTTTTGTTTCTTGCTATTTGCTTTTAGTTGTCTTTATTCTTCTATACCACACTCATTCTTGTCTTATTTACAAGACAATAGATATATGCCAAGGGCCATATATACCAAGATTAAAAAGTCCAGGGGGCTTCTGGAACCAGCTAGAGTTTATTGTCAAATTTTTAGTGTAAGCATTTATATATGGAAAATTAGAAAACGCTGCTAATTAGGACTTTCTTATTTTCTTCATCATCCAGATTAAGGAAATTATGCAAAAAAGGTAATAACAGATTAAAATTAAAAGTGTATTAAGACTTTTTTGAAGAATAATTATTAAACATTTACCAGCATGTCCTTGCTAAAGACTTAACTGTAGCAAAGAACAATTAGCAAATTTGCTATTCTTTCTATACTTTTAGTGATGACTCTAATACAGACACAATGGCCATCAAAGAAAAATAGCAGAGCCACTGGACTTGACATCAAATCCCTGATCTAATATATACTAGCTGCATGACCCTGGGCAAGAAGACATAACCTCTCAGCTTCAGTTTTCTGATCTGTTAAATGGACTGAAAATTAAGTATCAACCATCTTCTTCCTCCTTTTCTTTTTTTCTGTTAAAAAACATTCTTTGTTATATATGATGATTCTCTGGTAGGGGAGAGAGAATAGACAAAATTTGCACAGGAAATTTTAGGTAAGATAAAAGCAAAGATATAAAAAATATGTTATTTTTAAGAAATGCCTTCCTTCCAGGATTGTTGTGAGAAAGAATATTTGAAAACCTCCAATTACCTTTTAAGTGAGTTATTACAATTATATGTTTAAAGGGCAGAAGTCCATTGAGCTAATCAATCAGTGAACCAATCACTCCACTTAGTCATGATACTTTTTTCAAGAGAGGCCATAACTTGACAGAATCAGTCGATGAGAGGTGTGGACTAAATGTGACCAAGAGCTACATGTATTGAATCTACTGAATACATCTATGGAATCAATAAATCAAAGACATTCAATTTGATGTGAAAAGTCACCAATCTATGTAGTAGTCTTTAAGAGGCATTGGATGAAGTTCAATGATCTGTCAGAACGGATTGGTTGGGGGACTTGGTCATACCATGTGGGACTTGTCTCAAACCAATGAGCTCATTTTAAATTGGGGATTCAAGCAAGACTCTAAGGGGAATTACTAGGCACTAAAGGAGGATGGAGAAGAGCTCTGACCACAGCCTCCATCTCCTCCCTACTTCCCTTGGTCAGAGAAGGGCCTTGTAAATTTTGGAATACATGTATGTATTATGTATTTATTAACTTTGTATGTGTGATGCATTCATATGCAGGGGTCCTTCTTATCTCCCTCTTGACAGAATGGAAGGCTCTGACAGATAGTGGTCTATTCTTTGTACTTGTGTCTTCAGTGCCTAATACAGTTCCTGACACATAATAGATGCCAAATAAATGTTTATTAATTAATGTAAACAAACTCACAATTATGGGATAGGAATCGACTTCTATTAATAAGCAATTATTCTCAAAAGGCGTTCTGCGTTACCCTAGTTTCATACAAACAAGACGAGTCTGTGTCTCAGCTTTCCCCCCTCCCCACAAAAAAAACTCCTTTATGCTTAAACCTGAGCCCTTTTGGTCAGAAATGTCCTCCTTCCCTTTCCGCACCTACTCGTGGCTCATCCTTCAACGTTTGCCTGGGATGCCCACAAGTCTCCCTTGGTCCCTCCAGCTTTCAATGACTTCCCCTTCAGAACACAGAGAGTACTTTGTTTTGTTTCTCTGTAAGACCCTTGCCTCATAATTCCAAGAATGACGGAACTGTCTGAGTTGGTGTTTGTCCCTCCACTAGACTGGGAGTTCCATGTGGGCAGAGATTGAAGGGGGAGGGGAACACGTATTAATTAGAGTCCTACTATGTGCCAGTGGCTGTGCTAAGCACTTTACCAATGTTATCACAACACTTCAAGATAGGAGTAATTCAGTATGATCTCAACTTCTTGCCTCGGGAATGTCCTACAACCTACAGGAATTTGCTAAGTATTTCATCTACAGGCCAGATTGGATCTGCTCCTTCTTATTTCTAGTCATAGAAATCAGTCTCGGTTGGATCTTTGATGGTGGCCTGGTACGTGTTTCTCTCTGCTCCTAGAAGCTTCATCCTGTGTAATTCCTCCCCTCCTTTTAAGGTTCTGTGTGTTTCTCTCAGTTCCCCCATGGCCCTTTGGGTTCTCTCTCTCACCAACATCCCTCTGTTTCCTGAGTACAAGAAGGGCTGGCCTCAGGAAAGGCTACAACTTCTTTCCTCAACACTCTTCTCTCCCAAAACAACACAAAACTCTTCTCAGGTGTTTTTAAAAATAAAGTTCACTCACATTTAACACTCCCTCTTGGTGTAGGCAGACCCCTCAGCCTCCGTCCTCTGAGCCTAGTGGAGGAAGCCCTATGCAGAAACTCAACATGTCTATTTACAGGATCCATGCAAGAAAGATCTTTGACTCTTGTGGAAACCCCACTGTTGAAGTTGATCTCTACGCTGAAAAAGGTCAATTCCGAGCTGCTCTACCCAGTGGGGCTTCTACCAGTATCCATGAAACCCTGGCGCTCCAAGACAACAATAAAACCCACCACATGGGGAAAGGTGTCTCAAAAGTAGTTGAGCACATCAATAAAACTATTGCCCCAACCCCAATTATCAAGAAACTGAATTTTGTGGAGCAGGAGAAGATCAACAAATTGATGATAGAGATGGACCGCACTAAGAATAAATCTAAATTTGGTGCAAATGTCATATTGGGAGTGTCTCTGGCTGTTTGCAAGGCTAGAGCTGCTGAGAAAGGTATCTCCATGTACCACCATATTGCTGGCTTTACAGAAAACAATGAAGTTATCTTTCCAGTTCCAGCCCTCAATGTGATGGGCCTCTCATGCTGTTTACAAGCATGGCCATGCAGGAATTCATGATGTTCTCTGCTGGAGCGGCAAACTTTAAGGAAGCCATGTGCATTGAAGCTGAGGGATACCCTAACCTGAAAAGAGTGATTAAACAGAAATATGGACAGGATGCCACCAACATAGGGGATGAAGGTAGCTTTTTTCCTAACATCCGGGAGAATAAAAAGGCTCTGGACCTGCTAAAGAATGCTATTGGTAAGGCTGGCTATACTGATAAGGTTGTGACTGGCTTGGATGTTGCTACCTCTGAATTCTTCTGATCTGGGAAACATGATTTGGACTTCAAATTTCCTGATGACTCCAGCATATACATCTCCCCTTCTGAGCTTGGAGACCTCTACAAGAGCTTCATCAAGGATTACCCAGTGGAGTCTATTAAACATCTCTTTGATCAGGATGATTTGGAAGCTTGGAAAAATTTTACTGCTACTGCAGGTATCTAGGTGGCAGGGGCTGATCTCACAGTGACCAAGTCCAAGTGCATTGAAAAGGCTGTGAAGAAGAAGGCCTGAAACTGCCTCCTACTCAAAGTGAACCAAATTGGTTCCATGACTGAATCTCTCCAGGCGGGAAGCTGGCTCAATTCAGTGGGTGGGGAGTAATGGTTTCCCATTGCTTGGGGGAGACTGAAGAAGCCTTCATTGCAGACCTGGTGGTGGGTCTCTGCACTGGGTAGATCAAGAGTGGTACCCCTCGCTTATCTAAGCATTTAGTCAAGTACTACCAGCTTCTCAGAATTGAGGAAGAGCAGGTCAGCAAAGTCAAATCTGCTGGAGGAAATTTCAGAAACCCTCAGGCCAAGTAAGCTCTGTGGCCAAGAGACCTCAGAGCTTGAGGGCACCAGGCACAAGGTACCTCTGCTCCTGTCCTAAGAATGGGCAGCACCAAGCACTAGACCAGTCTTGTTTTGGGGGCAGGATGCTTAACTTTCCTCTTCTTCCCATCTTTCTGTGATATTCTTACTGCTTTTTTAGAACTGTCTTACCCAAAGACTACCTGATCATCTGACTCTCTGTCAGAAGACCCTTATCATCTTGTGACTGGGATAGAATGATCAGTTCTTACCCCCAACCTTTTGTTGATGTATGCAGCTATGTACTTGTGATGGAGTCTGGATGAGCCCACAGGCCAAATCCTTAGTGGCTTCTATGCGCAGAATGAAAGTATTCAGTAACCCCCCCCCCAAAAAATAAAGTTTACTCCTGTACCTGATCAGGGAATGCACAGTGGGACACAATAACAATTGGAAAATCTGCCAGGTAATTAAGGTCTGTCCCTTAATGCTAATTCTACAAAGGGGTTGATTCTTTAATAGAATCATCCCTTTCTTTTCTGGGGTTTCCCTCTGCTTTACAGCCTGTACCAAAGTCAGATTGCAGCCTCCTTTAATTTCTCAGCCTTGATACTCCTGGAATTCCTCTCCCAGACATTAACACAATCCAAAACAGTTTCATCCCCTACCTCCTTCAAGTCACAAGTTGCCTTCACCAGAAGGATGTGCAATGAACAGCACGAGGCAAGACCTCACCTAAATTCTTTAAGACAAATTTAGTCAGGAAGAGAAGCCCCTGGACCCAATACCATGGTAGGAAGATGGAGACCCAAAGACCCTGGCAAGCCATTACTGAAGTTACTTGAGATGGGGAGCCAAGTGGACCCAGGCTAGGCTGCATCTGTCCTATGATACAGCCATTAGAAGGAAGAACACTGTCTAATAATTTCCTGTTTTAACTATGTGACACTACGCTCTCCACGGGTCTCTTATATTTAGGAAACCTTGATACTTTTCAGGTTTAATGTATGGTTTGGATTCATCAACTGTTCAAAATCACAGTCATTCTCCAACACATCTCTATACCAACCCTAACAAAATACAGGCATTTGAAAGAAAAGTCATTTAATTGGGGCTGATTAGATCATATTTAGAACCATAAAGGACTATGAAGGTCACCTGGTCCAAGCCCCTCATTTTACAGATGAGGAATATGCTCTGTAGAGATACAACATGATGTATCCTATAGTAACATGACTGATAAGTGAGAATCAGGACTAGAACTCAGCTCCCTGGACTCCAAGCCCAGTGCTCTTCACCATGTGTAAAATTGTCTCACCAGCTAAATAGGAAGGAATCACATAAGGTGGTAGATACGCTCTGTCCCCATACATGAAAAACATTCCATTTCCCAAGACTGTAAGGATGAAAAACTCAAATTCCTTTCTAATCTTCTGCTTCTCCCAACATAATGGGAGAAAGAATAATGATTTCAAACTCATCACATTAACAAAAAAAAAGTTGAGGGACTAAAATCTTGAACATGAAAGACAGAAATGGCCAATACTGGAGAAAGCTATTGGAAGACCAACAAGCACATACATTGTTAGTGGAGTTGTGAATTGTCCCAACCAAAACTGAAAATTTTCCTGAGACTAAAAATACGCCCAAACAGGAAACATTCAATAAGGACTTCACCGGTATAGTGATGGTGAGGTGGTTCTTAATTACTGTAATGACTGTTTGCTTGTTAGTTTAGTTTGACTTTGGCTATTGTTTTCCTTCTCAGACTTAGATTTGTTTGTCTTGGGAAACTCCCACTGAAGAAACACTATACTGGTGCAAGATGGTTTGGGATTTTTTTGTGGTTGTTCACTTGTTAACTTGTTTGTTTTGCTTTTATTGATGTGTTGTTGGCTTTTTTCTCCTTACGTTACAAATATTTACAGATTTGAAAGGTCTCCTCTAAGAAAGTAAAACAATTAAGCAGAATTAAAAATACAGTGACCTCATGTAAATGTACATGCAACATTCCACATACGTGGTAATCCCTAACTTCCTATTTTTGAAAATAACAGAAATCTATCCTCTTTCTCTCTTTCTGGGGTGGGGTTAAGAGAAAAAACTAAGTTTTTGAAAACAATATGCATAATTATCCAAAATGACTTCACATTCTGCCCCCTCCATCTGTCACCTCTGTTACAGATGACGTTTCACTGGTCCTTGGGAATCACAATGGTCCTTGCATTGATCTTACAGCTTCCAAGATATTTAGCTTTAGAGGGTGTTTCTCATATAAATGGTTCTTATTCTGCTTATTTAGTTTTTCTTTTTTAATGTCAAATCAGGGTTTATTTTAAAAGGTAAAGTTTTATGCACACAATTTTAAAATGAAAAATTATAAGTTTTTTAATTGAGCAATCAATATTGCAACCTATTTATAACAAAATAGTGTTTACATATCACAAAGGTTAAAATGTCAGAAGAAATTCAAATTACAACTTGGATCCTGAGCAATTCAAGAGTTTGATCCCCAATGATTCAGGTCAAGTCCCTTCTCTCTGTGAGGTGATCCTCCTTCAATCATATCATACTTCAGGATAGCTAGCTGACTGCTGTCACTATTTCACAGTAGTTATTCTCGTCCTTGGCCATTAAAATGTATCCTTTGTCACCCTACTCTTCACCTCAGCTGTTCTTGACTATCCAATATTTCTTTCTATGTTTTCCAATATCACCATAGCCCACAACTAGCATGCTATGATCTAAGTGTTGACTACTGCATTTAGGTTCATAATAAACAACAGATTGATAGAACTGGAAGAATGGATATGCTGCATCAACAGCAACAGAGATGGAATCCACGGTTGCCAGAGACTTTGCAAGAGTCCTTTCATGTCCTAATGGAATGTCCACATATCCAGTGACACTAACTAATGTCCACATATCCAGTGACACTAACTAATTCTGGTCGATAATGACATTTGCCATCCCTTGCTTCATAGGGCTACGATTTCTCTGTATCAATGCCTCCATTTTTCTTCACATATTCAAAGGCATTATCCATTAAACCACCTCTACAGCCTTCATTGCCATCATCCTTAGTTCAGACAACCAGATTCTGTTCACTAAGTGAAACAAGTTCGCCTATCTTACAGGGCCACTGACCTTCCAGGGAACCAGTTGCGCTAAATGCTCAGGAAGAATCACACTGATCCTGATCCTTAACAGGAGTTACATAGTCTTTGTTTCTCCAGTCTACAGATTTAGGGATCTTTACAAAGAGAGGTTCATGAAATAGAGTTCCTTTGACTTTCCTTTGAAATCCCTTTTGTGTAAAGCCATTCATCACTTATCTGAATTTCTCATTGGTCATATCTCCAAACTTGTTCGTTTCCATTCAGAAACAACGTCTGCAGTACTGTACTTCAGATTGTGCATTTCAATCACTCTCAAATTCTTCTCCCATGTTGCTCTCCTCCAATTATGTTCCCTCCCAACATTGGTCCTTCTGTGTTGTGACCTCCATTGGTCCCATTTAGCATCTACAGTTGGGTCAAGTTGTAGAGCAGCAGCTGCTATCCCCAAGCAAAGGGAAGTTAAACATAGGTAGAAATTCATGTTTCAAACCTGAGCGTCTCAGCAGCAGTGGGACCTGGGGGGAACCGGACCTCTAAGGATACTTGGAGGTCCTGGCAGGAAATTGCTTACTTACTTCATTTTTCAACATTTTATGAAAATTCTCACAGTTGTTCATTTTTCTAATATTGATGTTCCAGGATAAGTCATTCTCCTGGCTCTGCACCCTTCCTTCTGCATCAGTTCAGACAAGTATTTCAGTGTCTGTCAAATCTTCTCTTTCCTCATTTCATACAGCACCAAAGGATCCACAGACTACAACTGATGTAGCCTTCCTTCAACTGTTAGACATGCCCTTCACTTTTACTTTGGGTCCACCAAAAGAAGAGCTGCTACAAATGTTTCTGTAACAAGAAAGGCCTTTTTCTCTTTCTTTCATCTCTTTTGGGCATTGACCCATTGATGAGATGAATAAGTCAAAGATTGAAACCTCCTCTGTAATTTACATTCTCAGAAAGGTGCTTGAGGTCATGAAAGGTGAGGTAAGCTGCTCAGGGTTAGACAGTCAGTTTTGAGTCAGAGGTGGGACTGGAATCTAGGTCTTTCTCACATCAAGGCTAGCCCTATCCACTACAACTTACAATAGCATAAATAGCAATTCAAATTTAACTGTGATAGGAAAATGGCAAGTGTAGCTTTTCATCAAGATATCTCTCATATTCTTTCATTGATCCCCAAAAGAAACTGAATATTTCACATGGAAATCAATCAGCAATAAGAGAAATACTCATTAAAAACAACTTTAAGATTTCACTTCACATTCATTAAATTGGCAAAGATAATAAAGACAGAAATCATCAGTGGTGGAGGGGTTGTGGAAAGACAGGCACACCAATGCATTGAGAACACACACAGTAAAGTAGAAATGTCTAGGTGGCACAGGGGATAGAGCACTGAATGTGGAGGGTCCAATTCTGGCTTTGGATACTGTCTAACTATGGGGCCTGGGCAAGTCATTTCACCTTTGTGTGACTCAGCTTTCTCATCCGGAAAATAGGAAAAATAATGATCCCTAGACCCCAGGTCTATTTGTAAGGATCAGTTCAAAGGTTAGTTCTAGAGAGGGCTTTGCAAACTTTAAAGTTCTGGTTATTTTTGTGATCATTCGAGTATCTAATCTGGAGTCAAGAAGATCTTGGTTCAAATCTCACTTCAGACTTTTGGGTCTCTGGGCAAGTCATTTCACTTCTCAGTGACTCAGTTTCTTCATCTATATAGTGAAGGAATTGGACTCATTGGCCTAAAGTCCTTTCCAGCTCAAAATATATGATGCTTTTATAACCCTAGGTGTTGTTCCATTGGGCCCATGGTCTGATGGGCACTCTATTAGACCCAGGGTCTCTGTGGGAGATTTGGGTTAGAGGAAGGAAGCTGAAAATATCACTACCCCTAGCTGTCACAGTTCTAATGCTCCTCCAGGTGTTGGGGAAAGC
This sequence comes from Notamacropus eugenii, assembly GCF_028372415.1. NCBI lineage: Eukaryota > Metazoa > Chordata > Mammalia > Diprotodontia > Macropodidae > Notamacropus > Notamacropus eugenii. The sequence continues at coordinate 284,767,188 of NC_092872.1, read as the reverse complement.
CCCAGCCTCTCCCTCCTATCCTGGGGGTCCTCTTAGGAAATCACACCCTCTAGTGCAGCTCTCCCATGAGCTTTTCTTCCCATGCTCAGAAGAAATCCTACTCCCAGGGTCTTTAGTGAACCAGGTTCACTGGAAAGTTGGCCAGTCCTTACCAGAAAAACCATTACACTATAAGATATTATTGGTAGAGCTATGAAGTGCTCCAACTACTGCAGAAAGCACTTTGGAATCACATGAGAAAAAGAATTTGCCTGTTCAAAGCCTTTGTCCTACATTGGGAGCCCATTACTGCATCCCAAGAAGTGCAAATAGCAGTCCAATACATACACCAATATATGCCAATATTCATAACCATTCTTTTTAGGATATCAAAAAAGGAAGCAAATAAGATGTCCATCAGTTGTGGAAAGGCTGAATAAACTGGAATATAGCAGTATGAAGGAATAGTATGCCCAAAGAAATGGGGAGATGAGGAGTTCAGAGAAATGTAAGAAGAATGAATGGTCTGATACTGGTGAAGGAAGCCAACATGGAGACCAATATGGAAACAAAGAGATCACAAAAAGGGATTCAAATTCCAAATAATTGTGATGACCCCCTCAGTCCCAGATAACCAATACTGAATGCACCTCTCCGTTTTAGGTTCAGCGGTGGAGGTCTATGGGGAAGAATGGAGCATGCAGTAGCAGGAGCAACTACTACATTAGGTAGCTTTGCCGAACTGTTTTTGTCTTTGTTACAGAGGAAGACCCCTCACTGGTAGTGAGGTGTATGTAGAAATGCTATTTATGAACGATTAAAGGCAGATATAAAATTCACTACAAAAAAAAAATCATTGAACAGTATGCAAGTGTGCACATGATATCATATCTGGAAATAATAAATCAGACAATGGAGTGGCTAGAAAATATGAGAACACACAGCTTTTCAAAGAAGCTAAATCAACACAAGTTAATAATAAGTGTCGACCAACAAACATTTATTAAACACTTAGTTCATAGCAGGCTAAGAGCCATAGACAATATGCTACAGGAAAGAACCAATGGAGAGCCATGGACAGGACACAGGTTTCCCCTTGAGTAGCTTTATGTTTCAAGTAAAATGTTTTCCTTTGGTTCACTTGCTTCTTGAATGACCAAGAGAAACAAGCTCCATGTGTTCTCTCCTAACCTTCATTATAGCACTCTGTCCTGAGACGTGTTTCATAATAAATAGAAAACACAGTGGCCTGATGTCAGCCCATGGGTGAGGGGCTCTGTGGGACAACATAAATGAGGCTTAATTTATATTCAGGGGACTTGGGCTTGAAATCCAGCTCTCTGACTGACTAGCTGTGTGGCCCCAGGCAAGTGACTTGCCCTCTCTGAATGACCATAATGGGGAAAATAACACTTGTGGAGAAAGGGAAGGTTTCTGTAAAGCTTCACATGGCCCTTAGGAAGTGGAAAGGATTACCAGTCTATTGCTTTCCAAGTAGGAACCAAATTCTCTTAGACTCATCACTCTCAGCCAAGTTGGAATGAACTTTGGAGATAACTGAATCCAATACCCTCTTTTTACAGATGAGGATGCTATGGTCCAGAGAAGGAAGCCACTGACTCAACTCATCAGAAGTAGAGCTGAAACTAGACCCAGGTTTTTTCATTCCCCGTCAAATGCCTTCCTTCTCTACTGTTCAGTCATGAAGGTCCTGAGGCTCACAAAATGATACCAGTATTTTCTCTCTGGCATAAATGAATATAAATGTACTTAAGATAGTGGGTAAGAATCCATCAACTCATTCATCAGTGTCTGATGAAAATCCAGGCAGTCCTTCCCATTCACTCTGATAATATTATATTTGAAGTGCCAACTAGAAGCCAGGGAGGTTGCCAATCCCACCTACGGTGACTGAGAACAAGGGACAATGACTGACCAAAGATCTCTCAGAAAAAAATAACTTAAAAAAAAAAGATCCCCAGGTCGTTGAGAGCTCTGTGCCAAATTCCAAGGAGCAGCAGGTAAGCCAGTGGTCACAGAAGGTGTGTATGAGCACTCTGGGTCACCATGTAGCCTATATGTTATAGCAGCATATCCTTGTAGGTATGTATGAGGTGGACTGAATAACCACCCAGATCATTCTAATTCTCCAGTTCTGAGATCCTATTGTAAGATCAGTGTCACCTACCACCGCACTGTAATTCTCCAGAGTTCTACTACCAGCCCTCCCTCCCCCATTATGTTTCACCAGTATCTCCAGTCTCTTCCCCACCCACAAAATCCCTACCCCTGATCCAGAACAGACCTGTCACTTCTGAAAGTCTGCTCTCTTCCAAAACAGTACTACCATCTCTCTAGACACAGGTGCCCTTCAAATCCCCACATTGGGCCAGGGTCTAGGAAATGTCCTGAACAGATTCAAAGTTAGGGCCATTAGCCTGATCTGTGGCAACACCTGCTGGCCAGACATGTGAATTCTGTAGCCCACTTTTGCAAAATTTCTCCATCACTTTCTACTGGAGGGAGCTAGGTAGTCATGGGTAAACTGAGTCAGAGAATGCATTCCACAAGCTCTGTAGGAAATCTGGGGTGAAGCCTCCCCAAATCAGGAAACCTGTCTCCCCCATCTTTCCTGATTTAGGCAGCATATGCCTCCTTCATGTTACCATTTTTATATTCGAGAAAAATCACATTTCCCCAGTAGCTCCAGACCCCCAAGGAGAAGCCACAAACAAGGCAGATAAATAGGTGCGGTCTCTGCTTCTGGGCCTTGATTTGATTTGCTTTTTTTAAAGAGCAGCCCTGTTTCGGGGGGCTTTGGCTGAGGCAGAGCGGGCCAGGCGCCAGTGGCATACAACAGAAGGGGTAGCAGCAGCCGCGCTGGACGGTTTCTTTCTATCGATCGATCGCCTCTAATGAGCACGGTGGAGCTGCAGCTAATGGTGCTGTGGCTGGTGTTAAGGGCAAGTGTGGGAGAAGATTATCAACCCAAGGGCTTTGACAGTTGCTGGACTGCCCTTAGCCCTCGGGGCAATGTTGCACTTGAGAGGTCACTCTATCAAACGAAGGGAGAGCAGCTCAGCCCGAGCTGGTGGAAGCAAAGATGCTGCCGCCGAGCCTGGCTGCTGGGCTTTCTCCTCCTCCTCCTCCCCTTCTCCTCTCTTTCTCCCCCTACTCCTCCTCCTTCTCCCCCTCCTTCCATGCTAGGTATAGCCCGAGCTCATGCCCTCCCCCTAGATGATTTTTGCCCACCCTCAGCTACTCACATTGCTAATTATAAAGCCTAATTAATAGGATCTGAGCCTGCCCCAGGGGGTAATGAGGTCCGCAGCCCCATGCCAACTAAGAGATTCAATGTCCTGCTCACCTCCTCCCTACCTGAAGCCCTCTACCTGGGGGCGGACAACCCTTTCATGGGCTTCCCTTACTATAACAAGCACTGCGGTGCCCATTGCCCCCCTCAGAGATCTGAGCCACTCCACCAAGTAACTGGGAGAACCACAGAGGCCAGGGGCCTTTCAAGGAGAGTCAAATGGCAGATCTTATGTAACGCTTGCAGTCAAATGTTCCTGCAGAAAGGAAGCCACAGGTATTACAGAAGATAGAAAATTCGCCAAGCCTCACCTGCTGGGGCTGGGCTCGTTACACGTGGAGAACGCTGCTTCCCTAAGGGACTCATTGCAGCTGGGGAAGGAACCCAGACCCATGCAGGAGTGGAAAGGGAGAGGGAAGCCTGGCACCCCACGTGTACCGAGCCTGACATAAACGCCCAAACCCTTGTTGATTTTAATGCTGTAAATAAGCAGTTTAAATGTTCTCCTAGGTCCGTAATAAATCGCGTGGCTGTGGTGCCCGGCAGCCAGAGCCAATTATTTATTAGGGTTTCGAAATTCCAAGATGGAGAATCTACTCCTCAGAGGCTCCTGTTGGGTCAGATTACTTAAAATGTCTATGTTTTTTGGCTGGTTACTGTTTTGGTGGGGGGCTCCCCTTAGTCTATGAAACACTAGCTATGAATGCATTTCCTCCGGAGCAGATGTAGGTTTTTCAAAGGGACTTCTCTAGCCAGTCACCCCCCAGAAAATGCCCTTGCTCCCCATCCCACACAAGCCAGGGCCCATTTCCAAAGCCATTGCCTGCCCACCACCACTGGAAAGAAAATGACAAGAAAGACCCAAGCAGCAGGGGCCAAGTCCTCATGGTTATGGTCTGAACAGCAGGGAGCAAGTCCTCGAGGCAGGCAGATTAAAGCCTTAGATCCAGAGCTCACTGTCAAAAAGGCTTCAGCCTCACTACCCAAATGGCCCTGAGCCTAAGTGCCCTGGCAGCTACCCCAGAAAGGACAGGGATGGAAGGCAAGCTAGGAGGTGTCCATCTCTTCAGAAACAATGATTTCACCAAGGTGAGGCCTGAACTCTCCTGATGCAGAGCCTGTGGTGGCCCTGAATGAGATGTCCATCCTACAGGGCTGAGTTTTTGAGGGGCGTTATTGCCTATGGTCAACTGATCCTCTGATGACAGACATGCAGCAGCCTCTGAGGGACATTATCTTGAACTCTGCCCAAACTGGTACACCTTCTAGCACATGTCATCTGCTGGGCAAGCCTCAGAGATCCAGGGTCACCTTCAGGATCAATGTATGTCCTCTCTCAGAGCCTCAGCTTCCTTTTCTGTAAATGGAAATGATATTTCTTATAGCCCTTCACTCACAGAGTTGCAATGGGACTTAATAATTAAAGAAGCATGTTAACATATGCATGTATGTACGTATAAAGTACTTTATAAGCCTTTTCGATAGGACCTGAGATGACCATCTGCCCTACAGCTTTGGGTCTCAGGGGACTTCCTGGGGTCCTGAGAGGTTCACTGGCTTCCCCAGTCACATGACCAGTGTGTAACCACTGTATATATGCATACATACATTTAAGCATGCATATGCACTCAGAAATATCTGTAGTAATCCCAGGTAGTGTTTATAAAGCACTTTCAAATACCTCTTTTTATTCTCACAACAACCCTGGGAGGGAGGTGCATTATCATCCCCATTTTACAGATGAGGAAACTGAGGTCAACAAAGGCAAAATGACTTGCCCAGGGTCACACAGCTGGCAAGTATCCAAGCCCAGTGCTCTATCTGCTGTCCCAACCAGCTGCCCTTGGCACTTTACATCTGTTCCTACATGACCTTCATAACCATCCAGTAATATTGGTAAAGTACTTAGCACAGAGCCTGACATATGGTGAGTGCTATATGTATGCTAGCTGTTGTTACTATTATTAAGAAATATGTATGTGTGTTTATATGCATACATGTTGGCATACATGGATGCCTATGCGTTATTGTTGGTATGTGGACACACTATATGTCAATTCAATGTATTTCTCATTTCACTAAAACAAAATGTTTTTTACAAAGGCATAGAAGTATTCTAGCATAAGGAAATTGTTTAAATTATTAAGCACCTGAGAAGTAGTGAATCAATGGCATTGGGGTAAGGCAGACCTGAGTACAAATCTCTCCTCTGACATATTCTGAGAATGTGACTTTAGGTAAGCGTCTTAAGCTGTCATTGAACCCCTACATTACTTAGCAGGTGGAATTTGGTATGGCTAATGAACTTTCTTTGGTGGGGTCCCCCTGCACTAATGACATGACACATCTGGGAGCCCTTCCATTTCAAAGGATGTCCCCAGAGCCCCCACTCAGCCCCTTCTCTCTAGGGGAGTGAGCAGTCCTTGGAGCCAGTCTGCCCCGCCATATCCTGGCTCTCCTGGTGGGACTTCCCCTCACCTGACCAGAACAAGTTGAGAAGATACAGGATTCAGTAAGTGGAATTGGACTGAAGTTTCTCTAACAGTCTCTCTTCAGTTTCCTTGGGTCATACTGATGACAGTGTGGGAGGGACAGAATGGAAAGGATGAGAAGACAAGGAGGCTGACGCCATTCTAGAAGTACACTTGGCAGGGCTCTCTGACCCACCCATTCGTATGACCACCACATCCCAAGCTCCTAAGCTGAGTGTTAGATGGTTGTCCAGGGTGCTAAGATGTTCAGTGACTTGCCCAGGAGCATATAGCCTGTAGGTTTCTCAGGTGAGACTTTTTGGTTTCAAGGGGCAACATGACTTAACCAAGATTCTGCTAAGCCTGTCCTTCAATCTGAATCCCCTAACTCCAACTCCAGGGAGTCATCCTACCCCACTTTGATAGGTGAATAAAGTCCAGCTGGGCCAAGATTGGTCATCAACCTCTAAGGCTTGTAAGGGAAGCCAGGACTTGGACTATGGGTGGCACACATAACACATAGGAAAGGGAGAGCTCAGCCCCACACAATCCCACTCAGGTCAGGGAAGGATGACCCCAGCAGAGCATAGCTCCTAATTATGATGGCAACCAGGGTACCAGAGTGTATAGCATGCCCCATCTGGAGTCAGGAAGACTTGTCTCCCTGAGTTCAAATATGGCCTCAGACACTTTACTGGCTGCAAATCACTTCACGCTGTTTGCCTCAGTTTCCTCACCTGTAAAATGAACTCTAGAAGGAAATGGCAAACTGCTCCAGTATCTTTGCCAAGAGAATCCTAAATGGGGTCACATAGTTAGACACAACTGAAACAACTGAACGATGACAACAATGACAACAAAAACACGGAGCAGAGTAAGACCAGTGTACACAGTGGGCAGTGAAGATGAGTGTATGGACATTCCCCAAACCACACCCAGGCCTAACGCATGGTCCAGGATTCTCACCACTATTCTCATTCCTCTGAGATAAGGCATGGTGTTCCCAGACCTTCTGCTCAAGTGTCTAAGAGGCTGAACGGATTATATGCTCAATACATTTGTAGCATCCGTGGTCCCTGGAGTGACCAAAGGAGGACAGCCAAGCTGGTGAAGCTTCTCAGGGTCATGCCATGCAAGGATCAGCTGAAAAAACTAGAGAAAAGAAGACCTGAGCAGGACATGATAGTTGTCTACAAGTACATGAAGGTTATTGTGCTGAAGGCGATTAGATTTGTTCTGTTGGACCTCAGAGGGAAGAAGCAGGGGCCCTGGGAGGAAGTCACAGGTACTAATTTAGATTGAGCCGACATGGACCAGGCCATGTGTCACATTCTCCCAGCTGACTTTAAGCTCCATGAGGACAAGCAACACAGATGACCTATTTTTGAATCTCCCCCAGGATCTAGAAAAATGCTCTATGGGTAATTTTATAAAAGCTTATTGGATTGAGCTGAAAAAGGAGGGTGGAGTTCCCACAATGATGCTGAGGGAAGGCTTTGTTCACACCACCTGGACTCATCAGAAGCAGCATTCTGAGAGCAGCGCCCTCACAACAAGCCATGGTCTGAGACTCCTCCAAGAGACCTCCAAGAGACCTTCCCAAAGGTAACGCCCCTCGACCACACGAAAGGTGCATGGTGGCTCTGTCCAGGTGAGGAAGCTTCCATCTATTCTGGAGCCGGGCTGTGTTATAGGAGACCAATACTGTCGAGAGGCAGGTCTGGAGGCACAGCCTGCTCTGTCCTCTCAAAGCTAACTGAACACAGGGACAGAAAGTCTCATGTCAATGCAAAAAGCATTATTAACTGCCTGCTGTGTGCATTGGGCTCAGCACTGAGGTCATTAGGGGGAAAAAACCCAAAGCATACCCTCAACGAGTTTACTTCCTGCTAGAGGGAAACAGCAGGTCCACATGAGGTAAATACAAATCACATTCAAAGCACTTCAAAGTCATTCTTTGAGGGATGCCAGCACTGTGAGAACGACAAATGACTTTTTGTGGAGCAGCTTCTTGAAAGAAACCAGACATTCTAAGAGATGGACGTGAGGAGGGAGGGCATTTCAGGGATTAGGGCCAGATCGCTTGTGCCAGATTGAGGGGACAGAGACTTTATGTAGCATGAAAATCCCCTGACTAGTTCTTGGTCAGCCTTTGTTGTAACTTTCTTGGGTTACAAGTTCAGACCTCTTCATTATTCAGAACCAATAGAAATTAAGGTCCGTGAGGGCAAGGAGCATCTTATATTGTCTTTGCATCCCCTGTGCCTATCACAATGTCTAGTGCAGGGTAAGGCTTAATAACTACTTATTGAATGAATAAATGACTGTCAGATTACTAAAGAATTGTTGAATTTAACAAATTAGGCTAACGGTGGATTTGTCTAGCCAGAGAAAGAGCTGGACATTGGGATGATTGGGCCATTAATGATATCTCCCCCAGGGATTCCCAGCAGAAGTATATCAAAGTGTATCAAGAAGTGTATCAAAAGTGTGAGGGAAATATTTGGTAAATAACTGTTATCTTATTTGAAATTAACTAATATCTTTAGTATATTCTTTATGTGCAGGTGCACAGTAGATCCTAGAATTTATTTGCTTTTATATTAAATGGGGAGAGAGGAAAGTTAACTGAAAACCAAAGGATACAGGGACCAAAACAGGTTGGGAGCCCTTGACCTTGATGGAAAGCTGCCCCATGTCAATGTTCTGGGTTTGTTAGTTTGTTTGTTTGTTATTAACCTACATGATATATCTTCCCATTTTACTCTCAATGTTCTATGACATAATTGAAAAGTAGAGCATGTCAAAGCTCTAACAAGTCATACAATTTATCTCATCCAAGTTGTTCTCTTTACAAATGAGGAAATCAAGTCCTAAGAAGGTGAGTTATTCACCCAAAATCATGCACTAGTAAACAGCAGGACCAAATCCCTTAGCCCTGAACCTGTTGGATGACAACTCATGAGCAAAAGCTATAGGGAAGTAAGTTTCAGCCCAACAGAAGGATGTGCTCCCTAGCAATTAGAGGCATCCTGGAAGTGCATGAATGGTCCTACAAGGGGGTGCATCCATCCTGACTCACTGGGGGCCAAGGCTAGAGGGGTATATTATAGGGATGCTCTAGAGGGAATTCATTACCACATATGATTAGACCAGATGGTTGCTGATCCCTCTTCTAACTTCAAACCATGGTTCTGAATGAGATGCCTTCCTCCACAGGAGAAGAAAAGTAGTTTTTAATCAGTCTTGAGACCAAGAAACAGAAAAAACTCCAAAGACTGGCATCCAAAACACAGTCATCTTGCTCTAAGCAATACACTATTTTAAATGAAAAAAAGTATTTTAAATGAAAAAAAGATGACTTTTTATTACTAAAAAGATATTATAAAGGTTTGGCAAGAGAATAAAGCAGACTAATACCATTTACATTCCAGAGGCTGTTTAGGGAACATTTTGATGAAAATCAATAATTGTGAAAGAATCTTTATTATGTTCCATTTTTCTTGTACATCAACTTAAGGAAATGGGTAGAGGTCAGGGCCAAATGAATTGACAAGCAGTATAATGGTGCCGATGGAAAGAACATATTGGCATTTCAATGGCAGGACCTGCTTCATTTTACTTAAGCCTAACGATTGAGAGAAAGTCAGTCTGCAGAGGCCCTGTGTCAAACCAATGAAGGTTGCCCCTTAGTCATGGAATCTCTATCTATCATGAGAAAGCCAATTAGGAAATCCATGTTAGGCAACCCTCAATATATGGAAAGCCTGCATTTCTCAAGCAGGCTGCCTTTGATGCAAATATCCATATACTGAATCAGATTCTCCTACTAACCTCTACTTAAAAATTGAAAATGTATTCCTATTGAAAAATATATATATATATACATGTGGTCCCAAGGTATTATAAAATCATACTCAGGAGAACAATAAACCTTATTTTTAAATTGAGTTCTTATAGAAAAAGTTATAGTTTTCTGAAAAAGTCCTAATAACTCATATAATATATAAATATATACATATGGATTGAAATATATAAATTTATGCAAACTAAAAATACCAGACAGAAACAAAAAGTCTTTTTTTAAAAAGCCATGGTTGCTTTATTTTTAATAGTAAAAGACTAGAAATAGCCTAGATCTCCCACAATTGGGGAATAGATGAATAAGTTGTAGTCTATTTGCAAAAGGGAATATAATGGCCTTGTTAAAAGTGTGTGTATGTGTATATGTGTGTGTGTGAAGAATATAAAAAAATCTGGAAAGCTATATATAGTAAAGCAAAATAAGGTAAGTATCCTAAAAAAATACCCAGCATTTTTGGTGACAAGTTGTAGGTTTTGTTTGGTTTTTGACCAAGAAAGCAAAGTTTAACGAACCCATAGACTGCTTTGGAAAGGACACAGTAAATGCACTTATTCTTACCCTGTTTAAACAATGCCTGTTAAAATGTATTCCTTTTTTGTAGAGATGGAAGACAATGTGTGGTGGACATTACATACACCACCAGGCACAATTGATGTGTTGATTGGTTTTGCTGAATAGCTTTACCTCTTTTTAGTCATTTTTGTCGGGAATGGATCTTTGGGAGGGGGGGAAGAAAATGGGAGGGAACTAGATATTCCCAGAAATAAAAGTAAGGTGAGGACAGAAGATATCCCTAAAAATAAGATTTTTTAAACTATACCTATAATACATTTTGTCCAGGCTTTGCTGTTCAGTAAGACAAATAGTTTGACTCAGAGCTATGCACTCCTTGGACAGAAGCTAAAGATGAATGATAAACAGGCCCAGAATTTATAGGAAAGCAGCAGTAGGATGATTGCATTGGAGAAAGTAAGCAGTTCTTTTACTGGCCCGAAGCTTCTCCCAAGAACTAAGATCCAACCCCAAGCATCATTCTTTGGGGAATGTTGTGTGACTTCAGATCATGGGCGCTACAGTCTTAGAAAAACTGTTTGCCAGGCATTGCAAGCAGAATGGAGAGAGCCATGGTGGGCCAGAGATGACTTCAGGATGTGATCAGTGAAGGATGGTCCAGATGGGAGAGGTGGCTTGAGGGAAGTCACCAAAGCAGCATACAACCAGAAATGGACAAGGACCTATTCCGTAGTGAAGGTGATGAGTAGTATGGAGTCCTTGCAGGCTAATACTTGTGAAAGGGTAAGAGATGGACTAGATGGTGTTCTGCATGTCCAGCACATGGGATGGACCTCACATGTGGGAGGGAGAAGCATGCCCACAGGATAAGAAAGCTCAACTCTTCATGAATGTAGCAGGGCCATCAAAGCATCACAGAAATATTTTACAATATGTTTTCTTGTTCCAGATGTAAGTAGGTCAAATTTTTGATTTCTAACTTGAGAATTACTCTATGTTTGGTCTAATTACTAATTTATTAGTATTTTCTGTGAATGTTAAGTAAAATAATAAAAAAGAAAATTGTCATAATAATCATAGCTGACATTTATACAGCACATTCAGCTCTACAAGGCACTTCACATACATTATCCTGAGAAAAGAGGCAAGGTTGGAAGGAGATAGGCACAAACCTAAACCCAAACGATTTTACAGCTTGGCTTAGCTCTCCCCCCCTTTTCCACCCAGAGATTTTTTTCCCCAAATTCCTTTCCAAAGTAACTGTTTGGGTATCTCTTCCATTCTCCCTCCCTCTCCTCTCCCAGACGTTGGTGGCCCTGTGATACCGCACTGACGGCTTTTTGTCCAAGAGACCAAATACAAAGCAGACCTCAGAGGTCACCCACCTTGATTCCAGCACAGCCACAGCAACACAGGCTCAGCAGGCAAGTGGAGCTGGACCTGGTGAGCAGCAGGCATGGCTGGAGAAGGCGGACCTAGTGTCCACCTCTTTGATTTGAGATGAAAGGCAAGAGCAGAAGGCAGAGAGGAATTTTTAAAGTGTCTCTTGCAAGGCAGTGAGTCCCAGCTCTGGGGAATTTCCCATGCTACCTTCTGCCCCCTCCCCATCATTCACCTAATCAAAGAATTTCAAAGTTGGAAGGAGCCTTAGAGATAACTTGTCCAGCCCCCCACCCAGACCAGGAGTCTCTTCTGTTCAACCCCTAACAAGAATTCATAAAACCGGGAGGGGGTAGTGCAGGGTGTATAGGGTGTGTGTGTGTGTGTGTGTGTGTGTGTGTGTGTGTGTGTGTGTGTGTGTGTGTGTGTGTGTGTGTGTGTGTGTGTGTGTGTGCGTGTGTGTGTGTGTGTGTGTGATAGAGACAAAGATAGAGAATGACAGAGAAAGGCAGAAAGAAAGAGAGGAAGCAGAGACAGATAGACAGAAGGAAGGAGAGGAGGAGAGAGGAAGTGAATACTAAGAATTAAAGCCAAAAGCACCATTAGAGAGTCATTAAGTCCAAGTTCTTTTTTAACAAAAGCCCCCAAAGGGCCCTATGGTACAGAAGTAAAAAAAAGGTAGCCTCATTAGAGTCAGAGGCCTGGGTTCCAATTCCACCCCTAACCTTGCTACCCTGTGTGACCTTGGGCAATTCATTTAACCTCCTCCAGCCTCCTCTCTAAAATGAGGGGTTAGCCTGAATGGCCCCTCAGGTCACTTTGAGCTCTGGCTTTAGGATCCTAAGCCAAAGGGAGGTGATAGGCTTCTGGTTTCATGGACAGAGCCAATAATTCGCCCCCTTTCACCTCAGCTCTCCAACAGACAAACCTGGGTCTGAACATCAAAGTGAGACTAATGCAGAAGGAAAGGCTGGGGCTTCTGTCCAGTTCTGCAACCTCAGCGCACACATCCTGGAGTGGATTTATTCCCTAATTTGTCTGTCCTATTACTTGCACCTGTCTAAAGCCCAAGGAAAACCTATGCTTGATAAAATACCCGGCAGACATCAGGAGCAGACAAGCAGCAGGATTCTAGTGTGGACTTGAGTGGCCTCTGAGGTCCCTTTCTGCTCAAAAATTTAGTGATTCTACAAAACAAATGGAGAGAAGCCCCTGAAAAGCCCATCCCTCTGCAAGCAGGCCTGTGACTCCTTGGCTCAGTTCATAACCATAACCCGGAGCCAATGTACTATTGGCCCTGGTTAGCTGGAAGCCACAGGTCCCTGCGGCCTTCATCTCAGCCCATAAATTTTCCCTGAAAGTGTCTGATTTTGTTCTTTGCCTGACAACCTTCAGTATAACCAGAGTCTAGAATAATACAGACCTATATTCTTCATGTCCCTATTCACTCGCTGCAATCCTTCAGGGACCTGTGATGTCACTGGATACCCTCTGCCATCACAGAGCACAGAGCTGCTTCCTCTGGGGAAATAGTCTCCTAAACATGAGGAGGGGCAAACATCCACCCACCTACCCAACCATCCATCCACCCACCCACCCATTCATCCATCCATCCATCCACCCACCCATCCATCCATCCATCCATCCATCTATCTGTCCGTTACATTTTACATTAAACTCTTACTATGTGCCATCCACAGTGCCGAGCGTGGGCAAAATAATGCTGCCTGCCCTCAGGAAGCTTACATTTGTGACCAGTGTCCCTAAAATCAGATGAATTAGTCATTAGGTCCATGTCTGAGGCTTCCTTTGAGCCTTGGCTTGTGCCCTCCAGGTGTAGTTTTTACAAAACATAGGGTCCTCTCTCCCCCAAACAAGGACTTTCCTAGTATCTTCCCAGGTCACCTTTACCTCTCACACCTTCAAAGGTCAAAGAACCAGATCGAGTAGGGACTTCAGATATGACCAAGTCCAGTGCTGTCACTTTACAGATGAAGAGACTGATCCCCTGATAAGCTTAGTGAGGTGCTCATGATTCTACAGGAAATGAATAGTAGAAATGGGACCAAAAACCCACTTAGAGCATTCGGGGAGCACAGGGTTTAAGCCCTAGAGGCCATCAAGTCAACCTTCCCATTATACAGATGAAGAAAGTGAGTCACAGAGAGGTTAAATGATTTGCCCAGGATCATACTATGACTAAGAGTTTGAGGCAGATTTTGAATCCAGGTCCTTCTAACTTCCCAGTCTGATCCCCTACCACAGCACCACACTGCCTCTCAAATCCTCTGACTTCCACCTTCTTTCCACTTGCCTTAGAACGTGTGTGTGTTTCCTCTCAGACACTGAAATACTTGGGGGTGGGATCCTGGCATTCTTTACTTCTGTTTCCCCAGGTCCGAGCCCATTGGCTAGCCTACAGCAGGTACTTAATGGATGTGAATGGGATGGAATGGAAGCAAATCAGTGCCTCTGGGCAGTCAAGGAGACAGCCGAAGATCAGCAGGACTCTTGGGGCTCAGCTACCCAGCTCGGACTAAAGACGCAAACTCCATCCCCCACTTTCCCCATAACTACCTGTCCTCTATCTCTAAATAGAGCTCCATAGAGGACTCTCACCTTTGCACCCCAGTTTGGCTGGTGCTCTCAGCAGCCACGGATCCTGAGTGAAGTGCAGCGCCCACGCCGGCACTCACCATGCTCCATATATAGTGGCTGCTGAGCTGACAGCGCTGGGCCCAATTTTATCTTGGGAACTATTTCAGCCGGAGTTCTATTTTTATAAGACAATCCCTGAATGGAACCAGAAGCCCTAGCTTTTGTTCTTTGTCAGAGGGTCTGAAGAAAATGAGAGGTGGGGTGGGTTGGGGGGCAGTTGCAGAACAGTAGGAAAGGGCGCGATTCTTAGGCACGATCCAGGACTGTCCAGCCTCCAACAGCATTTCCAAGCTCAGAGATGCCCCTTGCTTATTTGCCTTCACCTGGTGACCTGTGCAGAATATTGCTCAACAACCCACTTTGGGGAACTGCCTTTTCCTGTCCTATTTATTGAAAGAAGGACCAACAGATCTCCCGTATGGACTCATCTCATATCTAATGGATGAAGTTATGTGGAAATGGCATAACAGGAAGCCATTCCTCTCCTTGAAAGGTCTTCTATGTTTATCTGGGGGTGATGAAGCCTGGTATAGTGCCAGGTTAATCAATAACAAATTGTGAAAGGGAAAAAGGAAGGAAGGAAGGAAGGAAGGAAGGAAGGAAGGAAGGAAGGAAGGAAGGAAGGAAGGAAGGAAGGAAGGAAGGAAGGAAGCATACCAAGGATAATGTACATCGAGGGTATTAATTATTTATATTAGTAACATTATCACATTTGGAAATAAGTTTTTGGAGCTTAAAAATGTTTCACTGAGCAGAGTTTAGAGAATGCAGAACCAAAAATCCCATAAAAGACCCAGATCTTCCCCTGTCCAGGTCTCTTCATGTTTTGAAAGTCATTGAGGCTGAAAATCTTTTCATCCCCTAACCAACCAGGCACTGAGCTTCTCTTTAAGCTTAATGAATTCTCATTCCCTTTCTCTCCTTTTCCACAAACATCTAGACTGTCATGGGGACCATATATTCCAGTGTGCTTGCTGTCCATTCATATGTGCACATATTATCTTCCCCAGCAGATTGGGAACTCCATGAGGGCAGAAGCTGTTTCATTTTTTCTTGTCATTTTATTTTCAATGTCCAGCAGAGTGCCTGACACACAGTAGGCACTTCAGATGTGTGTTCATGTTACTGATTCATGGAACCTGCCAGAACATGGACTCTCCAGAAACACATAGCCTTTGAGACCCCAGGTTCTCTATGGACTATCATCAGGTCTAGAAGAACATGTCAGTGAAAGATCTGGAGATTACAACTCCAATACCAGGGTCAAGTCATGAGTCTGAGCCTCACCCTCCAAACAATAAAAATAACTCATATATGGCACCTAAGGATTATAAAATATTTTGCATCCCTCATTCTATCAGAGGTTCATAGTAAGCCTGTGAGACAAGTCCTATTATCACCATTTCATAGAAGAGAAATGTAATGACTTGGTTTGCCCAGAGTCACGCTGCTGGTAAAGGCAGAGCCAGACTCTCCACCAGGCTCTTCTGATTCAGAATTTGCTCTCTTTCCATGCCACCATACCTCTGAGATTCACATCGGACTGCCCCTTGCCTCCCTGGCTGCCTTCACCTCAACAACAGAAGGGCTCTTGGAAACAAGACGGGTCCTCTTTCCGGAAATGGATGGCCAAAGATCTCACCCCGAGGTTGGTGGGCTGCCTATCCAACCCTAGGGGTGTCCAGACATCGGGCAGGTACCCAAGCCCCTTTTGTCACTGGGCAAGCTGGAGCCAGAGCTTCAAGGCCAGGGTTCAGAATCCCAGCTCTGCTACTTACTGTTCATCAGTCACTACTCAAGGACTCCCCATAGCAGTGTGCCAAGTACAAGTACCAACAGGGACTGAAAGCAAGAACCGTTTCCCCCTGCCTTTGCACTCTCAAAGTGAGAGCAGCGCTTGGCACATAATAGTGTCTGAGTATGAGTGTCTCCTTGTGAGGAAGGCTTGTTTCATTCATTCTACTTGTGTCCCCAGCAACCTTCATAGGATGTGGCACATGTTAGGCACTGAATAAATGTCTATGGGTT
Organism: Notamacropus eugenii; assembly: GCF_028372415.1. NCBI lineage: Eukaryota > Metazoa > Chordata > Mammalia > Diprotodontia > Macropodidae > Notamacropus > Notamacropus eugenii. The sequence goes on along the minus strand of NC_092872.1, from coordinate 284,750,981 downwards.
GGCTGGTTGTTTGTCAGATTGATTTATTTCTAGGCACGGGAGATCTCAAGAGCTCTACCTGCATGACCTTAGCCATCACGTCACCTTTCTTAACCTCAGTTTCTTCATATTCAATACAGGGGCTTTAGATTAGAACAGTTATGATCTCCTGAGTATGTGTTTCGACAGGAGATTGTAGTCAGCAGGGCAATTTCATTGGCAGTGTAACTATGACTAGAGGCAAACCACATCAGAGTAAGGGTCTCTTCCCAGGAAGAAGAGCCAAAATGGGGGTCTTAGTATGTTCCAGGAAGTTCTTCAAGTCTCCTGTGTTCTTTCCTTCCCTCCTTCTCCCTCCAAGACCTGAAGGGAGACAATCATTAGGAACAAGACAATTCCATCTGACTGCACCTACAAAGCCTCCATGTGACCTTAACTTGCAGCCACTTCCCCTCTGAACTTTTGAGAAGAGAGCCACCAGAGAGGAACACTGCAGGCATCCATTCCAAGGGCTCGCTAAAGCATCAGACAAAGAGCTGACTCTCCCTAAAGAAAGAGCCCCGGTTCATTGATAGTGCTGAGATGATACAGCGATGGAGCCCTGTGACATTTGGCATCAGCCCTCCATTGTCTTGCCCCTCTGCTCTAGCATCCTCTGAGCTCCTGGCTTGTCCTCCAGGCAGAGGCTCCTGCTCTCACCTTGAGTTCTCCTCTGCTATCAAACATGAAATCCCCTCATGGACCATTCCGGAGTCATGCCAGAAAATTACCCTTGCTAATTATCATGAAATAAAGAACACCTCTAAGACAATAGAGTTTAGCCAAGCAGCGGGTCTACGCTTTCTCTCCAGTAACTGTCAAAGAAAAAAAAGAAGCAATCTGCATCTGCATTAATGAAGATGGGAAAGTATTGTGCTTTCTGGGGAAAGTGGAAGAATGAAATTAACATCTTTACTTTTGTCTGCCAACAGATGTCTTTAGTATGCACGATGTCCTTCTCAGTCTCAAGGTTGGGAGGAAGAGATCAGAATTCTGACATTAACCAACTAATTCAACGTTCCTCCAATCTACCTGAAGAACATTTAAGATGGATAATATTTCTTGTAGATTCCCATTAATCTTAAATTGTCCTGGTCAGCAAATGTCAGCTTGGATCATGGCTAAACATGAACTTCCCTCAGTTCACCTGTAAAACTTGAATTCCCTTGTTTGCTGGGGATCTGGCCCTCCTGAATCTGTTGTCTCTCTTTTTTAGTGTTTATTCTTTGTCTTTTCTCCTGGAAAGCTCTAACAGTGA